>NC_082640.1:68731770-69031770 GCF_028023285.1 Balaenoptera ricei
CAAGCATCTTTTCCCTGGCCTATTGCAATAGCTTCCTAACCATTCTCCCTGCTTCCTTCCCCACCTCCTTTCTTGATCACATTGCTCCCCTTCTTCATACTGGAGTTTTCAGGCCAAATTTTCACATTCTCTTTTAAAGTGAATTTTGGTATAGGTGATAGCTACCAATTATAGAAATACTCCTGCAAAAACAAAGGGAGAAGGGAAATTATATGTACTAGGTGCTTATGTAAAGCAGACTTTACATATATTATGCTGTTTACTCTTCATAACAGCCATATGGTGTGGGCATAATTACTGTCCCCATTTTACAGATGAAGAGAGTTGAGGCAAGGAGGCTGCAGTATGTGTCCACGGGGATTGTCTGCTCAGCATCCCCTTCTCCTGGGAATGATCTTTTCTTATCTCCATCCACCTGCTTATTGTAGGAGCTGCCATCATCTGCGATTATCCTGCCTCCAGGCCACAGCTGATTAGTTCAAGAGCAGGTATCTGACCCAGTCTGGGCAGCAGAGCACTCCTTGTCCTACAGGGATCCCTTCTCCAGCTGCTAACAACTGCAGAAAGACCCAGTAATCCAGGTCAGAGAGGAGCCTTTGATGCTCATCACCCTCAACTGAGAAGATGTTGAACTGTGGTGGTCAAAATTCCCTGGATTTCGACCAGGGAACCTGGCTACTACTCCACCTTCTGCCCTGAAGTCGAGTTTGTCACTTTCTCTGCACTTTGGTACCGTGTTTGTAAAGTAACAGGGTGGGGACCAGCAGAGTGGTTCTGATTGGAGGGGATCATCTCCAAGGACCCTAACTCTTCTGTGTGACCTTGGGAACTGCGTTTCCCCACTCTGGGCCTCAGTTTCCTCAACTATAAAATGAGAGCTGGAGATGGCAGTGGGGGAGGAAGTGGGGAATGGATGAGACAATCTCTAGAAGGACTTTCCAGTTCAAAAAGCCACGGGGCCATCACATCAGAGGTAAGTGGCTGCCTTCTTCTTCAACAGGAGAGGAGTCTTTCCCCCTAACTTTTGGCTGAGCCCCGCCAGGCCTCTTTAACAAGAGGATGGTAGACCCTCTAATCTGGGACTTCTGACTCGGAAGGGGCCGATCTCACTCAGAACAAATGAACCACAGAGACAAAATCCATCTGTGGTGTGGTGGAGACCCTGCCAGAGGCCCCTTAGCAGCCTGCCTCTCGCCAAGACCCCCAGCCCCAGCCCTCTTGGCAACCCCTGTCCCCCCAGATTTGATTAAATTTTACAGTTCCCGTCATGCACTTGGGCCTTCTGCTACGAGGTTACTAGCTGCTCTTAAGAGTTCTTTATACAACTCCACTTGGGCTGCCAGCCACCAAATTCTTCCTGCTCATGCATTACTTAGATTAGCTAAGGATGTTGGCATTTAGAGCCAAACGCCGACATTTATCTCGAAGGCGGCCTCATGACAGCCACGGCTGTTCTTTCAGTACAGCACTCCTCTGCAGACTGTTCTTTGTAATGTAAGGTGTTACACAAGCTCTCACTATATCTATAATTCTGCATATTTTTACGATTAGCTGACTAGGAGTACATACATTCCACCGTTGGCCTCTGGCATATGAATTGGTCCAGGAGACAAGGCATCAGATTCCAACCACTTTTGTTCCCCAGCTCCTTTTCAGATGACCCCACCTTGCCTCTCAGCTGAGATAGAGCAGGTCTAGTGCCCTCCACTGCCCAGGATGCTGAGAGGCCCTTACCCTTGTATGACATTTGACAATGTATGAAACTTTCACTTACTCCTCATACTTCCGTGGTTGCTCTTTTACAGATGAGGAAGCAAGGTCTTGCAAAGGAAATCTTTGTCAATTATAACGCAAAGCACAAAACGATAATTATTTTCATTAAGCAGCCAAATTTCTTAACTTTGAGTCTAGGGCTCTTCCCACTATACCACAAATGTCTATTGTTCATTGAAAGGAAGCCAACTTTGAGAAATGGATGCCCTACCCAAGATGGTCCATACCAGATGTTAGGGCAAGGCTCAGCTCCTATCATAAAGAGATCTGATAAAACCACGGGTTAGGGGGCAAAAGAGTCTATTTTTCTCTCATGTAATAGTCCATGATGGCTGGCAGCTCAGCAGCACACAGTTTGTCAAGACCCAGCTTCCTTCCAAGTTCTTGCTCTGCTACCTCTGGAGCCCATTTATGAACTATTTGCAAGACTGAAGCTGATTTTGCAGCCACATCTGGGTTGCAGCTGGTGGGAAGGGAAAAGAGGAGGAAACATGTCCATAATTTTAAGGCCTGAGCCCCCAAAAGCTACATAGCATTATCACTCACATTCCAGTGGAGAGAATTTGGTCACATGGCCACCCTTAACTACAAGGGGGGAAGGAAAATATGATCTAGCTATGTGCCCAGGAAAGAAGGGAGATGGATTTGGTGGGGTGACTAGCAGAATCTCCCACACAAAGCATTGAAAGTCTCCAACTATTCTTCATCCTTTCCTTGACCTCCTCCCAAGAAAATAACTCTCTCTCTCTCTCTCTCACTCACCTCCTTGTATCTAACAACCAACCATTTAAGGGCCACCTTTGCATTTTGAAGGCCCTTTGGTCTTCTAGCAATCATTTTTTTTTCTTGGTGCCAATTTTAAGTACAGTTTTATTTAAGACATTGCATTTTCCACTTATAATACAGTGCTTATAAAGTGCAATGTTATTTCCTTTCCCTGTGCACATATCCATATTCAAGTATCAAGAATGCCCGGTTATTTACCATAGCAGCTCGACTTTAAAAGTGCCATGGGGCTTCCCTGGTGGCGCAGTGGTTGGGAGTCCGCCTGCCAGTGCAGGGGACACGGGTTCGAGCCCTGGTCCGGGAGGATCCCACATGCCGCGGAGCGGCTAGGCCCGTGCGCCACAACTACTGAGCCCGCGTGCTACAACTACTGAGGCCCACGCACCCTAGAGCCCATGCTCCGCAACAAGCCAAGCCACTGCAGTGAGAGGCCCGCGCACTGCAACGAAGAGTAGACCATGCTCGATGCAACTAGAGAAAGCCCGCACACAGCAACGAAGACCCAACGCAGCAAATAAATAAATAAAATTAAAAAAAAAAAAAAAAAAGTGCCATGGAATTTGGGGTCCTTCAGTGTTGTGTGTGGAACAATGCTAAATCTGTATGCTGGGTTGGCTTAATCAACCTCTTCAGCGGTGGGCCCAGGAGAGGCACCACCGGATGGAGGAGCTCTGCCACCAGGGAAGCCCCCACACATGCCTCCTGCACTCTGGTACAGCTTGGTAATGATGGGGTTGCAGACTTTTTCCAGCTCCTTCTACTGTTCAAATTCTTCCTTCTCTGCATTCTGGTTCTTATCAAGCCAGTTAATTATTTCATTACAGTTATCAAAAATCTTCTGTTTGTCCTCATCATTGATCTTGCCTTGGAGTTTTTCATCTTCAACAGTAGCTCTCATGTTGAAAGCATAGGATTCAAGCGAATTCTGAGAAGACACCTTGTCCCGCTGAAGCTCATCTTCAGCTTTGTACTTCTCTGCTTCCTGGACCAGTAGCAGTGATTATTTAAATATTTTTTCATTCTTTCAATTACCATCCATCCTCTATAATGAGCACCTAATAGTATCATCTTTAATCCTCAAAATACCCCATTAAGAGAGTGTCATTGTCCTCCTTTTTATATGGGAGCATCTTTTTTTCAGGCCTGTGCTGCACTTGCCATCCAGAAACTCCCCAGGGCTGTGACCCAGACTCTTCACATTAAAAATAGTTCTTTTTTAAAAAAAATATTTATTTATTTGGCTGCATCGGGTCTTAGTTGCGGCACATGGGATCTTCATTGCTGCGTCTGCGGCATCTTCTCTGCCACGTGCAGGATCTTTTTTTTTTTTTTAGTTGCGGCACGCAGGATCTTTTAGTTGAGGCATGAGAACTCTTGGTTGCAGCATGTGGGATCTAGTTCCCTGACCAGGGATTGAATCTGGGCTCCCTGCATTGGGAGCATGGAGTCTTTGCCACTGGACCACCAGGGAAGTCCCTAAAAATAATTCTCAACAAAACCAAAGCACGTGTTTTGGTTCCAGATATTGTTTTACAGGAAAAACTAATCTAATAAGAAAAACTTTTTTCAAAATCTTGGAAAAGCCCACTTCTCTTATAACCCATGGACCAACATGACTTTCAGCCCATGTCCACTGTGGTTTTAGACAATCTTGTAATTAACTTCTAGGATGTTGATACTAGACCCAATGGCAAGGAGGAGGGACCGTGTGTTTAATGTCTTTGTGTGACAAACTTATTCTCTATCTGATCAGTCAGCATAGGCAAAGTCCCCGATTCCAAACTAGATGTGACTTAAGGGTTATCTAGAATGAGGCCCATACAGGGCTGCCTTTTTTTCTTACTGTATCCATCCCATCCTTGGACCCATTCACTCCCAAGTCACCACTGTACTTCTGGGCTGCTCCTGAAACCTCAACATTTTTCTTTCAACTCAACCGACATCTTTTTCTCGAAAACCTTCATCTGTTGGCCCTGGTGTTCCCTCTTGTATCATCTAAAGCAAATCTAATTCCCCTCCCATGTGACAACTCTTTACATATCTAAAGATATAGCCCTGTCTCCCAGAAGTTTCTCTTCCTTGAGTGAACATCCCAGCTCCCTTAACTTTTACCTGGATAACAACTCTTAGTTTCCTAATCCCACAAGCAGCCTGGTCCTCCCTCTGCAGAACGGATTTCCTTTTATGTTGCCTAGGAGGAAACCCATTTACCATTTTGTCCATCTCCCTTATATTGGTCAGGAATAGAAATCCAATTCAAATCAAAGTAAGACTAATAACAAATAAGGGAAAGGGGTTGAGAATTTATTGACTCACAAAGCTGACAATTCCAGGAACTAGATCTTTGCCTTCAGGCATGGCTGGATCCAGGGAATCAATGTTATCAGGACTCAGTGTCATTTTGCTCATCTCTCAATTCTGTTTTCTTCTGTATTGCCTTCATTCTCAAACACAAACTTTCAATGCAGTAGGTCATAATAACTCAAGGCTAACATTCTCCCAGTTCTATAGCCTCAGTGGAGAGGCTGCATTTCTCCCCATGATTGCAACAAAAGTCCCAGCCCTGGGTCTTATTGGCAGGCCTGGGTTGCTTGTGTTTCCTAGAAGCCAGAGGATAAGATGGATCCCTCAGAACCACATAGACTGAGAGTGGGGAAGGGAGACTCCCCAAAGGAAAATCTCATTTCTATTATCAGAAAAAGCAGAATACAGAAGAGAGCATAGGCAAAACATTCTCTGACATAAATTGTACCAATGTTTTCTTAGGTCAGCCTCCCAAGGCAATAGAAATAAAAACAAAAATAAACAAATGGAACCTAATCAAACTTACAAGCTTTGCACAGCAAAGGAAATCATTTTTTAAAAAGTGAAAAGACAACTACAGACTGGGAGAAAATATTTGCAAATGATGCACCCGAAAAGGGTTTAATCTCCAAAACAGACAAACAACTCATACAACTCAACAACAAGAACAAAAACAACACAATCAAAAAATGTGCAGAAGACCTTAATAGACATTTCTCCAAAGAAGACATACAGATGGCCAGTAGGCACATGAAAAGATGCTCAACATTGCTAATTATTAGAGAAATGCAAATCAAAACTACAATGAGGTACCACTTCACACCAGTCAGAATGGCCATCATTAAAGAGTCTACAAATAACAAATGCTGGAGAGGGTGTGGAGAAAAGGGAACCCTCCTACCCAGTTGGTGGGAATGTAAGTTGGTGCAGCCACCATGGAAAACAGTATGGAAGTTCCTCAGAAAACTAAAAATAGAATTACCATGTGATCCAGCAATCCCACTCCTGGGCATATATCCAGACAAAACTATAATTCAAAAAGATACATGCACCCTTATGTTCATAGCAGCACTATTCACAATAGCCAAGACATGGAAACAACCTAAATGTCCATCGACAGAGGAATGGATAAAGAAGATGTGGTACATGTATACAATGGAATACTACTCAGCCATAGAAAAGAACTAAATAATGCCATTTGCAACAACATGGGTGGACCTAGAGATTATCATACTAAGTGAAGTAAGTCAGACAGAGAAAGACAAATACCATATGATATCACTTATATGTGGAATCTAAAATATGGCAAAATGAACCTATCTACAAAACAGAAACAGACTCACAGACAGAGAATAGACTTGTGGTTGCCAAGGGGGGCAGGGGGAGGGAGAGGGATGGACTGGGAGTTTGGGGTTAGTAGATGTAAACTAATACATTTAGAATGGATAAACAACAAGGTTCTACTGTATAGCACAGGGAACTATATCCAATTTCCTGGGATAAACCAAACCATAATGGAAAAGAATATAAAAACAATGTATATATGTGTATAATTGAGTCTTTGCTGTACAGCAGAAATTAGCACAACATTGTAAATCAACTATACTTCAAAAAAAAAAAAAAAAAAGGAAAGAAAAAGGGGAGTAAATGATGGGTACAAAAACACCAGTGAAAACAGATATCCACTCCATCACTTTTACCCTCTCAGCTACATGGATTTCACTATCTTATCTTTCCATCCTCCAGAGTGTTCAGCACAGTGGGAACTAAAAATTGCTTGCTGAATGTACAAATCATGCTCAGAGAAGAAGGCCAGCTCTTTGCAAAAAAAGGAAATTGCCCCAGCAGGAGGCAAGTTACTCAACAAATATTTATTGATACTTACTCTGTGCCCAGGCACTGCTCTAGATGAACAAGCAAAACAGACAGAGCTCTTGCCCCCAAGGACCTTACCTTCCAGTGGGGGGTGGGATGGGAGACAATAATGATCATAAGCAAATACACAAAAAAACAGACAAAATGCAGGTGATATGAAATTCTGACACATGCTACAACATATATGAACCTTGAAGAAATTACGCTAAGTGAAATAAGCCAGACACAAAAGAACAAACACTGTATGATTCTACTTATATGTGGTAACTAGAGCAGTCAAATTCACAGAAACAGAAAGGAGAATGGTGGGTAGCAGGGGTTGGGGGAGGGGTGAATGGGGAGTTAGTGTCTAATGGGTACAGAGTTTCAGATGGGGAAGATGAAAAAGTTCTGGAGATGGATGGTGGTGATGGTTTGACAGCAAAGTGAACGTACTTATTGCCACCGAACTGTACACTTTAAAATTTTTAAAATGGTAAATTTCCCATTAGGTACATTTTACCACACTTTTTTTAAAAAGGCGGGTGGTAATAAACAAAAGCAGGAAAAGGGAAATAGGAAATGCCCTGGAGAAGAAAATGTTATTTTAGATGAAGGGTCAGGAAAGCTCTTTCTGATGGGCTGGACATTGAAGTAGAGTCCTGAACGAGGCAGGGGGTGGCCCACTGACTATGGGGGGTGGGGGGTCAGGGGAGAATGTGCCAGGCAGAGCAACAGTAAATGCAATGGCCCTGAGGCAGAAGTTATGGGCTGGATAAGAACAGTGAGGAGGCGACTGCAGCTGCGACCCTGAGAACAGGGGAGAACAGCCAGAGCTGAGATCCAGGGGTATCTGGGGCCAGATCTCACAGGGCCTTAACAGCCACAATAAGAGCTTTGGGTTTTACTTTAAGGAGCTGGGAAGCCATAGAAAGAATAGCATAATATTACTCCCCTCTCCCCTTTTTAAAAAAATTTCAAACATATGTAAAAGTAGGGAAAGTAGGATAACACATACTAGTGAAATCGAGCAGGACCCTGTGGTGCTCCTGGGCACGGAAACCTTTCTGTCCCGTTTCTTATTTGTTGGGAACAGATTCCAGACTCCATGACCTTCACTGAGTCCCAAAGGGCAGATTCAAACAGTTGCTAATCAGGGAAGGGAGGGGATGCAGAGACAAGGAAGGAGC
Source organism: Balaenoptera ricei (assembly GCF_028023285.1). NCBI lineage: Eukaryota > Metazoa > Chordata > Mammalia > Artiodactyla > Balaenopteridae > Balaenoptera > Balaenoptera ricei. The sequence continues at coordinate 68,739,678 of NC_082640.1, forward strand.
AGCCAAGAAATAATAGTGTAGCCTTGGGACAGGGTCCTGATTCACTTCAAGGGATACACATAACAATATCTTCTGAGCTCTTCATAGAACTAAAACCCTCAACAAATGGAAGGTGTTAGCACTCTTCATTCCAGAGAAGACCACCTGAGGCCAGATTAAAGGAACCAGAGAAGCTCATTAGGAGGAGACCACCTGAGGACAGATTAAAGGAGTGCAGGCCCTGCACACACCCTAATCTTATCAGCAACCCTGCCCTAGAACTAGAGCTATAAAACTCCTCACCAAAGCATCCCGGGTTTGGACACACAGATTTTCCAGGGCATGAGCCTGCTGTGTCCCCTTTTGCCTGGCAAAGAAATAAAGCTGTTCTTTTCTACTCCACTCAAAACTCTGTCTCCAAGATTTGATTCGGCACTGGTGAATCAAATCACAGAGGCAGAGGTTTTGGTATCACTACCACCTGGATTTAATAATTATTAACATTTTGCCATGTTTGCTTCATCCTTTTTTTCTTTTGCTGAGTTTTTAAAAGCAAACTTTCAGACGTTGTGACATTTCATCATAATTAAATATGCATCTCTAGAAAATGAAGACATTTCTTACATAACCATGATATAAGGCTATTCCTAACAAAATTAATGATTCTTTCATATCTGTATTCAAATCTCACCAATTTTCCCCAAATTGGCTTAACTCGGGATCAGACATTGCATTTGTTAGTGTGTTTCCTAAAATTTTAAAATCTAGGACAGTGTCTCACCCCATTCCCCACTCCCCTTTTTATCATGCTTTGACTATCAAGGAGGTTAGGGCAGTGCCCTATGGAATGTCCACATTCTGATATTGTGACTTACATGTTTAAAGGCCCCCTCTTGCTTCTGTGTCAATAACAGCCCATAAAGGGACAAAGGTGGAAGCCAAGAGACCAGTTGGGGGATGTCACTGCAGTAAGAACAAACTCTAGGCTCAGAAGGATAATAGTACAAGAATGGAAGCAATCGGGGGAAAGAGTTGTCAATATGTTAGGAGGGTGAAAAGCTGATAGAGGGATCCAGTCTGTCTTATCAGGGTAGCAGAAGCCAACTCTTAAGAGATTGATGACACCATGAGAAGCAAGCCCATTCACCCTGTAGAAACCCAGAAAGGCTCCGTAACTGGGGGCACCAGGTAATACAGAAGGCTAAAAGCAAGAGGCTCAGTGGATAATGACACTTAAGGGTTTCCTCCAAAAAATACTCTCCCTGCTCCCTTCCCTTCAGTGTGGCCCACCAGTTGATAACCCTCTCTATGAATACAGAACTTCCATAAAACTTTTCAGTGACTCACTCTTTAACAAAGATAGACAAAGATTTCCAGTAAGTTGAAGAAAGCCTCCAACATTAAAGACAGAATAAAACAAACGGAATATAAGAACTTGGAGGAAACAAGGACAATGCAGAGAGCAGAATGAAATGAAAAGTCCCATCCGTACTTAATATCCTCAGAAGAGTAAGAGAAGATCCTGTGAATGTATAAAAAGAACATGATGCTATAAAGACAACAAAGAACAAGACAGAGCATTGAGAAATCAAAAGTATGGTAGCTAGAATAAAAACAATTTAAATAGAAGGACTGGAAGTTATAGTCTAGGAAATTCCTCCAAAAGTAAATTAAAAAGAAAAAGGCAGAAAATAGAAAAAAATCCGATTAAGGGATCAGTCCAAGAGGTCTAAAATCCAATGAACTGGAGCTTCAGAAAGAAAGAACAGAGAAAATGGAGAAAGGAAATTATGAAAGAAATATCACAAAGAAATTTCTCAAAACTAAAGGACATGAATGTTCAAATTGAAAGGGTCCACTGAGTGCCTGGCACAATGACTAGAAATTAGGCCTCACCAAGGTACATCATATGGAAATTGCAGAACATTAGGAATAAAGAGAAGAACATAAACACTTCTAGAGAAGAAAAAACAGACTGCATACAAAGAACTGAGTATCCAAAAGATATCAGACCTTTAACAATCTGTATGCTTTAAAATATTGAGGAAAAAATGATTTTCAGTCTAGAATTCTACACCTTGCAAAACTATCATTCAAGAGTGGTGACAGATTAAAGACATTTTCAGATATACCAAATTTCAAAATTTTACCTCCCATGTACCCTTTCTCAGGAAGCTACTAGAGGATGTGCTCCAGCAAAATGAGGAAGTAAGTCAGAGAAGTAGACATGGGATCTGGGAAAAAGAGATCCAACACAGAAAAGAAGTTAAGTGGATTTCTCCTTTTTCCTGGGAGAAAGGACATCCTAGGATAAGAGCTGAGCCCAAGCCCAGAGGGAGTACCCAGACCACATTGGAGCGGGAGGCTGAAGGGCTCTGGGAGGGGCTCCAGTAAAACAATGGCACGTGTAGGCGGGGGTGGGGGGTGGGGGGGAGAGACACTGATACACTCTCTGTTTAACCATGTAGAAAATTATCTGAGAGAGGCTGTTGAAGGTCAAAGAAATTATACAAATGAAAAAAAGAATGAAATAGTTATTAAGTCCAGGTAAAAACAAAAGCTGCCTGAGAAAGGAAATAGGAAATGCCACATAGTATACTACTTGACTCAGCAGAGAATAGTATTTACTCAGTCACAATAATGCAAACATTGAATATTGATTTAACTGATAATTATGCTATAACTCTATTAGGATGACTTGGGAGGATAAATAAATACAGAGAGGGTAAATAAGAAAGGTACAGTTTTATCTGATCTAATAGAAAATTAATGGGCAATGCCTAAAATTACAAATTAAGAAAATTAAGAAATAGAAGTTTAAGCAATTAGAACAAGCTACAGCGCACAGACCAAATCTGTTTTTGTAAATAAATCTGTTTTTGGAAATATAGTTGTATTGGGACATATCTCTACCCACTCATTTACCTATATTTCCTAGCTGCTTTCTAGCTACAAGGAGAGTAGAGTAGCTGCAACAAAGACTGTATGGTCCACAAAGGTGAAAACATTTACTATGTAGCCCTTTACAGAAAAAGTTTGCCCTTTTACAGAAAAGTAAACTGCTGATTTCGAATAACGGAGATAAATACATAAAGAAGTAGCCAAAGGGGTTAAGGGGTTGTCCTGGGATGCGGTCTTCTTGCGATATGTCTCCAAACACTAGTTGACTAGTTGACTTTTTAAATTATGTACATTACTGCTTTTGATAAAAATAAAAAATTGTTTTTAAAGAGTTGTCCTGATGCCCCTGGAGGGACAGAGAGGGAGACACTGACATCAGGGTTCACGCCTGAGCCTGAGCTTTGCCCTGCTGTCTGCTGCTCTTTGCCAGCTGTCCATCTAAATGGGGTTGAGTGAGTCAGAGCTGCCTGGCCAGAGTGTCACAGGAACTGGACACAGGACCATAGATATCAGACTTGGGAAGAACAACTTCAGCCTCCTGCCTCAAGCCATTATGAGCATTGTCAATATAATCAGTGAGTGGCAGTGTAGTGGCACAGTGGTCTAAGCAGCTATGAGCTCTACTGTTAGACTGCCTAGCTTCATAAAATGCAGGCTCTCCTCTAATTAGCTATGACAGGGGTAAGTCATTTAATTTCTCTATGCCTCAGTTTTGTCATTGATTAATGGGGCTAATAATGCCTCCTTATAGTGTTGTGGTGAACTTAATTCAACTAATACATGTTATGCTGAAAGCTCAGTATCTCTACACTCGTGCCAAATCAAATCTCAGAGATAGACTTGTGGGTAAAGTAGAAAAGAATAGGGACTTCCCTGGTGGTCCAGTGGTTAAGACTCCATGTTCCCAATGCAGGGGGCCCAGGTTCAATCCCTCATCAGAGAACTAGATCCCGCATGCCACAACTAAAAGATCCCGCGTGCCGCAACTAATACCTGGCGTAGCCAAATAAATAAATAAATACTAAAAAAAAAAGAGAAAAGAATAGCTTTATTGCTTTGCCAGGCAAAGGGGGAAAGAGTTGGCTGGTGCCCCTTAAAAACTATGTTTCAACCCGGGAGGATTTGATGAGGAGTTTTATAGCAAACAATTCAAGGGTGGGGTTGCTGATAAGATTAGGGTATGGGCAGGGCCTGCACTCCTTTAATCTGGTCTCAGGTAATCTAATGAGTTTCTGTGGTTCCTTTAAGCTGGCCTCAGGTGGTCTTCTTGAAGAGCTTCTCTTGTTCCTTTAATCTGGAATGAAGAATGCTGACATCTTCCATTTGTTGGGGGTTTTAGTTCTATAAAGAGCTCAAAGGTATTGTTATGTGTATCCCTTGAGCCCTGTCCCGAGGCTGCACTACTGTTTCTTGGCTGCTCCTCCCTTGTCTCTGCATCCCCTCCCTTCCCTGATTAGCAACTGTTTGAATCTGCCCTTTGGAACTCAGGGAAGGTCATGGAGGCTGGAGGCTGTTCCCTACAAACAAGAAATGGGGGACATGGAAAGGCTTCCATGCCCAGGAGCCCCACAGGGTCCTGCTCGGTTTCACATGTAATACATATAAGCCTAATGAATACCGGCCATTAGTATTCCCATTTTCCCAAGTGACATAAGCGAAGTCCAGAGAGGGAGAGTGGCACGCACAATGTCACACAGCAAATCAGAGGCAGAGCTAAGACTAGTGCCTGGGACTCTTGTCTCAGTGCAACACTCTCTCCTTGTACCACTTCAACTTGCTTACAAAGACAGAAAGCATTTCTGGAAAGATACACAAGAAATGAACAGCCGTGGTTACCCATGGGCAGGTGGAGACTGGGAGGATGGAGGACAGAGTGGAAGGGAGACTTTATTTTCACTTGAAAATTTTCAAACCATGTGACTGTATTATTAACTCAAAACTAGGAAACAAATAGATGGATTAATTAAATAAATGAGCTTAATACCTTTCTCATGGTGGAGATCAAATAAGATAACAGAAGCAGAAGTCTTTTCTACACGAAAATGAGAGCCAGATGTACAGGGTTCTTACTAGTAATCACAGTGCTTTTTCGTAAAGGCAAACCTTGCTGTGGATTTGTAGAATGAACTGTAGGAAAGGGCATACATTTCAGGATGCCCATTAGCCAGGGTCTCCTCTTTGGACAGAACAGGTTTCCTTGGCCACAGGGGAAGCCATCTTGGAGTGCAATGGAAATTTCCACCTTGGCACCTTGCAAATGAAAGGCTTCTCCCACCCACCCCCCCACTGGCTCTCTGACACCCAGCACTTAGCATCTAGACCCCCAGTTGGACAACTCTTCTGGAAAACGTGATTAAGGCTGCAGAAACTGGGGGTTTTATTGGGGATGACAGTGAGGGCCAGTTTGTTTTTCAAGGGAGGGAACCAAGTCCCAGAAATAGCTGAGCCCGAGCTGGCAGGCAGCTGGCAAAGAGGAGAAGGTTCCAGGGCAACGCTCCCAGGCCATGTTGACTTTGGACAGGCTGCCTGAGCATTGTAAACAAATGCAGAAATGATTTCCTACCCTGGCAAAAGTCTTGTTTGGACAAGGGGTCCCCCCCTTCCTTCTTTAAAAGGCAGTTTTATCATTTGTTTGCAAAAATGCTCAATCCCCTCTTTCTTTTCTTGTTCCCTCTGTGGCTCTGGTCTCCCCCAGAGCCAGATGAAAAATCTTTGTGTTTCTTTAATGTTAACCAAACCTCCACTCCTTTTTTAAACTGTTCCAGGTCTGTTGGACAAATACTCCCCAACAACAGGACTTACAAGGGTCTGTTAAAGATTTTGTTAGGCTGGAGTCTTTAGCCAGAGTGACTTAAAAAAATTTTTTTTCTCCTTGTTTATTACATTTTAAACTCCTAGCACAATAAAATCTGAACACAAGGATTGGGAAAGCAATAAAAATGCAATTCATAATGTCTTGGCCTGAACCAGCAAATGCTCCATCTAGACACTGATGTAAGAGATTTGGTCTCACCCACCCTCCCGAGATGTCAGACTAGGAAATAAATGGGTTGCCTATAGGAAGAAAGCATAGGACAGAGTTGTGAGCTCTGTTGGGTTGCTGAGAGGCTGGGCAATGGGCTGCACACTCTGAAAACCAGCCAGAATACGGAGCAGTGCAGAAAGGAATACTGTATTCTTGACCACCCAGGGACGAGGGCAACCACAGACCAGATGAGCTTGATATGCTAACCTACATACTCGCCTGTCACCCAGCTCCAAAAGGAGAAGAAGAAAGGAGGAAGAAACAGAAGAGCGAGGGGCAGGAGTGAGGGATGGCAAAAGGGAAGGAGAGGGAGAGAAAGGGGACAGGAGGCTGGGCACATGAAAGGAAGAGGGGGCACTGGCTCTCAGGCATGGTGGTAAAAGAGCCCTCAAGCTGGATGAGGAAGGAGAGTTTAATGAAGGAATGATGGACAAAGTGTAGGCAAGAGTTGAGGGAAACCAAAGGGGAATGTGCTGCACCCCAGAGTCTGCAACATCAGGGAAGCTGTTCCCAGGCCCCGGCTGGAAGGGTTTCCTCCAAAGACATCGCAGTAACATTCTTATCATTCATTCTATCGTCAGGAAATCTCTCTATTTGAAGGCATGATAAAAACAACCAAAAGATGAATTCAAATTAAGATCTTACAAACTGGACTTTCCTGGTGGCGCAGTGGTTAAGAATCCACCTGCCAATGCAGGGGATGCGGGTTCGAGCCCTGGTCCGGGAAGACTCCACATGCTGCGGAGCACCTAAGCCCATGAGCCACAACTACTGAGCCCATGTGCCACAACTACTGAAGCCCGAGCACCTAGAGCCCGTGCTCCACAACAAGAGAAGCCACCGCAATGAGAAGCCCGCGCACCACAACGAAGCGTAGCCCCCGCTCGCTCCAACTGGAGAAAAGCCCACACGCAGCTACGACCCAACACAGCCAAAAATAAATAAATAAATTAATTAATTAAAAAAAAAAAAGATCTTACAAACTGCATCACTTGGCTGTACATCTGAAACTAACACAACATTGTAAATCAACTGTACTTCAATAAAAATGTTTTTTAAAATGCAAAAAAGAAAAAGAACTTAACATAGAAGGAAATGAGGTATAAAAAGACTGGTGGTGGCCATTAAATCTATTTAAAGATATAAGTAAGCTTTTATAGCTGTAATGATTGTATTTACCAGGAAAATAATACTATGGGTATAGTTATTGCGAACAACAACAAAAAAAGGCCTACAAAATGTTGTTGTTGTTGATGATAAGTTATGGGGGGAAAGAATCTCAAAATTGTCATTTAAAAAGAAGATGGGAGAGAATAGAAGGAAAAGAGATTGGTGTTTGTTTGTATTTTGGTGAAATAGACATAAATAAAATTTACCATTTTAACCATTTTAAAATGTACCATTCTGGGGCATTAAGTACATTCACATTGTTGTGCAACCATCACCATCAACCATCTCCAGAACTTTTTCATCTTCCCAACTGTAACTTTGTACCAAATAAACACTAACTCGCCATCCTTCTTCCTCCAGCCCTTGGCAATCACCCACCTACTTTCTGTCTCTATGTACTTGACTGCTTTAGGAATCTTGTATAGAGGAAACATACAGTATTTGTCCTTTTGTGACTGGCTTCTTTCATTTAGCAAAATGTCTTCTAGGTTTGTCCATGTTGTACCATGTGTCAGAATTTCCTTCATTTTTAAGGCTGAATAATATTCGAATCCCACATTTTTATGTCCATTCACCTGTTGATGGACCCACAGGCTGCTTCCACTTTTTGGCTATCGTGAATAATGCTGCTATGAACATGGGTGTACAAATATATGTTAGAGTTTCTGCTTTCACTTCTATACTCAGAAGTGAGATTGCTGGGTCATATGGTAATTCTTTGTTTAATTTTTTGAAGAACTGCCATACAGCTTTCCAAAGCAGCTGCAAGGAATATTGTTTAAATCACCAATGTTCTTATTTTTCTTAGGAGAGAATAAACGATATGGTTTCTTCTCTGAAGACAATAAATTGAAAAATATTGGTTAAACATATTATTTAAAATTACAAAGGTAACCACCAGCAGAACTAAAAACAGTCTGAATACCTTCCAAATTGCCAGAAAGCAACAAACAAAAAACAGACCACATAGAAGCATAAAAGCAGAGAACACAAAATATGACAGAAGTAGACTAAACTGATCTGTTGCAGGGATGAATAAAATTAATAGAAGCTCACTGTTTAAAAGAAAATGAAAGACAGTTGTATGTTATCAATGAGAGATATACCTAAAACAAAAAAAAAAACCAGGAAGGTTGGTATTAATGGAGAAACAAACATATTGTATGTAAATACAAACAAAAAGTAGGCAAGAATTCTGTTAATAGTAACAGGTTGAATTCAAGCTAAGGAACGCTATAACAAATAACAGCATTGAAAAACGTAAAGTAAAAATATAACAATTATAAGGATTAATTTACAGAGTATAATACGGAAATAAGTACAGAAATAAAAGTGTAATAAGGTGCTTTAACTCACTTCTCTCAGATATTGACAAATCAGACAGACAGAAAATAAGTTGTGATTCAGAGATTTTGAACAATATCTTTAATAAGATTGATGAGAGATAGCTAACTAGCAGGTTAGACAGCTAAATATATATACATATGTATATATCCTGAATATAGAGACCATATCTTATTTTCAAGCCCTCATGAGACTTTTACAAAATCTCATAGTACAACAGGCCATAAAGAAAATGATTTACAAAAAAAACAAATAGAATCAGTCATATTTTCTGACTATAGTACATCAAAACTAACCAATGAATAATAAAAATAGAATAAAAATTAGAAAACAGTCTTCTAAATGCCTTCTGAGTCAAAGAGGAAATCAAAAACAGTAACTGCAGAAAATTCTGAAAACAAAGAAAACACATGTAAAAAAATCCATGACCTTGAAAACATGCTAAGTGACAGAAGCCAGACACAAAAGGCCTCCATGTTGTATGATTCCATTTACATGAAGTGCCCAGAACAGACAAATCCATAGAGACAGAAAGCAGATGAGTGGTTGCCACGTGCTGGGTGGAGAGGGGATGGTGAGCACCTGGTAAGAGATGTGGAGTTTCCTTCTGAGGTGATGAAAATGTTCTGGAACCAGGTAGTGGTGATGATTAAACAACACTGAAAGTGCACAAAATGCCACTGAATTATACACATTAAAAATGGTTTAAATGATACATTTTAAGTTAATATGTATTTAATCACAATGAAAAAAAAAATCTATGAAAAGAGAGATTTATGTTTCCATTAATGAATAGACTGGATTCACAGACCAAACTGAGGACAATCAGAAAATCTGGGCAGAATATGAGAAACATCTGATTGGAGGATTGAAGATCTAACAAGGCGATGAAAACTTAGAGGGTCAAAATCCAGAAAAAGAAAACCTAGAGAGGTAAGCTCAGGGTTTAGTGTTGCCTTTCCCCAGTGGGCATCAGATGAGTCCGGAAAAGGCATTTGAGAGGTTGAGAAGCTGGGCAGAGTATTTGTCAGCCTTTGGGGCAAGGGATAAAAATCAGAGTCTCTTCTGACACCAACTGGTGTCCCGAGATGCAACTCTGACAATGACCACCTGGAGTTAGCAGCTAACGCTACAGGTGTAAGGGAATGGCCAGTTCCCAAAAAGACTGTCTCTCACTTCAGACACAAGCCACACCTGTTGTGGGGTTGTCCCCAGGCCACCTGCACTTCTGACCAACTGGCTACAAATTCGAGGGTCCCCATGATTCCCTCAGGTCCAATATTTCACTAGAATGACTCACAGAACTCAGGAAGGCACAATACTTATGACTGCAGTTTTATTATAAAGGAGCAGCCAAATGAAGAGAGAGACATAGGGTGAGGTTTGGGAAGTCCCCACACATAGTGCTCTATGCCCTCTGCCCCTAGAATCAGGGCATATCACTCTCCAGGTGCGCGGATGTGCTCAACAACCAGGAAGCTCCATGGAGCTCAGTGTCTCAGTTTTTGTTGGGGTGTCATTACACAGGCAAGCTTGATTAAATCACTGGCCACGTGACAGAACTCAATCTCCAGGCCCCATCCCCTCCCTGGAGGTTGAGAGGTCAGGCTAATATCACAGTCTCAACCAGTCCCTGACATGAGGCTATCTACAGGCTCACCCTGAGTCATCTCATTAGCATAAACTCAGATGTGATCCAACAGCTCATGAATTACAAAGACATTCTGATCTCTTGGGAAATTCCATGGGTTTTAGAAGCTCTGTGCCAGGAACGCTGGACAAAGACCAGACAAATTCTTTCTTATAAACACAGGCCACCCCCCACCCCTTCACCCCACCCTGCCCCATCTTTGGTTATGGTTCCCATATAACAAAACAATCAACCCTACCTAAGCATCTACATTTGGTGTAACATTTATACAACATATACAGCAACATTCCAACATGAATATGCCTAACATAAGGAAAAGGCAGTGCGGGATAGGGATAGGAGGCTTTTAACTCAATTTCCCAACACACTTGGCCATCAATATCATTATTATTATTATACTCTTACAAACAATACCGATGTTACATTATTATCACACTATAGTAGATGTAACCTGAAAAATAAGAGTAAAAAGATACTGGCACATTACTAGAGTCCCCTTCAGTTACTAATAATTAGTCTAGTTCATTATCATATCATATGACCAAAATGTGTCCCAGGGCAAGGTCACTCGGGTTTGCAGGTTTCTGTATGATCATGTCAAAAGCAGGAGTGGCCCCAGAAATACATGGCATCACACTTTCAGGTATCTGGTATAAGCTAAGAGACAATATCATCTCTTGTTATTGAAACCAAGCAGGACCCTGTGGGCCTCCCAGGTACAAATCCTTTCTGTGTCCCCCATTTCTTGTTTGTAGGAAATAGGCTTCATTCAGCCTCCATGACCTTCCCTGAGTTCCAAAGGGCAGGTTCAAACAGTTGCTCACCAGGAAGTGAGGGAATGCAGAAGCAAGGGAGAAGCAGTCAAGAAATAATAGTGCAGCCTTGGGGCAGGGTCCTGGTTCCTCCTCAAGGAATATACACAAAAATATCTTTGAGTTCTTCTGCAGCAACTAAGGCCCCCACCCAGGTGGAGGGTAATAACTTCAGGCTGGGCACAAGATTCCTGGAACACCGTCCTGTTACCTCACAACCAACCAATCAGAAGAAAGTCACACACCCTGCAGCCCTCATCCCAAATTTTGCTTATAAAACTTCTCCCCCAAAACCTTCAGGAATTTCGGGGTTTTTGAGCATAAGCCACCCATTGTCCTTGCTTGTCCCTGCAATAAACCTTTCTCTGCTCCAAACTCCAACATTTCAGTTCGTTTGGCCTCACTGTGCATCGGGCACATGAACTTGTGTTCAATAACATTGTCTTTGTTCCAGTTCTTTTACAGTACCCTGAACATCTGCATCTACAGCTGGGTATGCAAAGCCCAGACCAGAGTTAAGTGTTTTTTCTTGTCAGGACCCATTTGTAGCCTCCCAGTGCTACCAGTATCAGTCCCATCTGCCTTCCCCCCAAGGAATCTTCCCCATGTGAAATCGAGAAGGACCCTGTGAGGCTCCTGGGCATGGAAGCCTTTCTGTCCCCCATTTCTTGTTTGTAGGGAACAGACTCCAGACTCCATGATCTTCCCTGGGTTCCAAAGGGCAGATTTGAACAGTTGCTAGTCAGGGAAGGGAGGGGATGCAGAGACAAGGGAGGAGCAGCCAAGAAATGACCTGAGTTAAGATTAGAGGAACCAGAGAAGCTCATCAAGATTAGGACACCACCTGAGATGAGATTAAAGGAGTGCAGGCCCTGCACACACCCTAATCTTACCACAACCCCACCCTTGAACTATTGCTATAAAACTCCTCACCAAAACCTCCAGGGTTGGGACACACAGTTTTGAGAGGCAGGAGCTTGCTGTGGCCCCCTTTGCCTGGCAAAGCAATAAAGCTATCCTTTTCTACTTCACCTAAAACTCTGTCTCCAAGATTCGACTCGGCACCGGTGCACAGAGGCCAAGTTTTCGGCATCACATAGGTATCTGCAGTCTCTGCCTCTCTTTTTAGTAGATAGAACAGTTCTTACTGGCATTTTGTGCCTCAGAGGATGCAAGAGGAATATACCTAAATTCAGCCCATATCTGCATTTTTGCAGCTCCCATATCCACTTATTTCATGGACCTAGGTGGCCACCTCAAGTGAGCACACCAGGATATCTACATGCTAGCTCCAATGACCTTCTGATCATGAAACTGTGTGTTCTTAGATTCTATATTTGTCTGTTTGGCATCCATTAATCACAGGGCCAAACTAACAGCCAAAGTTGTTTAAACCTCACCTGTGATCCAGAGTCCATACCCTGAATCATCTCTTTATCTCACTCTCACACACGAAACCAATATTTCCCCTGCCCTAAACCATCCCAGGGTCAGATACCAGACTACTAGAGACAGCCCCCATGCTCCAAAGCTTATTGGAACTTTTCAAACTAGCCAGTCCTAAGCTATTTATGTTGTCCTGCCTTGCATTTCCCACAGAAACCCCAATAAAAGTTGTGACCTATGCCTTCCCTTTGCTCCCTTCTGTCTCCTGACCAACACTAGTGCTTCTCCTGGTGGCCATGTATGGCATAACAAGCCCCCTCCTCTCAGGAAATGTAAGTGATAAAAATCTCCTTTCAATGGCATTGATCTCTAAGTGTCATCACTTGGTCACCTTTATAAATGACAACCCAGGCGCAAATAAGATGGGCATCAGTATGTCATATTTTAATGCAAATTCCCAAGATGACTTCCATAGAGCTGTGCCCCATATGGGTATCTCTTTCACAGGCCTGTTTTCCTTTGTCCTTCTGCCTAACCATAAGGCTGGGCCATTGACCACTGCCCATAAGTCAGTAAAAGCCCAAACATGGAGGCAAACAACATGCAATTCAGACCACTGAGCCAATTTGTTTTTACTCTTTTCAGTCAGAGTAGCAGGCTTCCAAACAAGATGCCGCCTACTCATCTTGAAACTTCCATTCATAAACCAAGAAGTTATTTGTTGGTCATTAGAGAGCTGTTCACAGGGCACTGTCCACGTTCCAACAGATCCTCAGATGATTCCAAAGCCAGTCTTGGGGCAAGAGTCTACCTGCTTGAGAACGTACTAAGTAACTCTTTGCATTCCCTCAAAACTTCATCAAAGAACTAAACCATAAAAAAGGACAAAATAAAAATTCTAGATATGAAAAATACCATAACTGGCAAATAAAAACTTAATGTGTGGAATTAATGGCAGATTAGACAAACCTGAGGAGAGAATTAATGTACTTAAAAAATAGAACTGAAGAAATATCCACCTTGCATGAAGAGTCAAAAATAAATAAAATATAGAAGTGAAAGCAAGCAATACATTAAGAAGGCCTAACATATGTATAATGGAGTCCCATATGTAAAAGAGAGAGAAATGATGCAGAAACAATACTGGAAGAGATAATGGCTGAGAATCTTCCAAAACTGATTAAAGATATCAAGTCACAGATGCAAGAATTACTACCAACTCCCAAAGAGGATTTAAAAAAGAAAACCACACCTAGAAAAATCATAAACTCTAGCACAAAGAAAATCTTAGAAGAGAGGACAGCTTTCCTTCAAAGAAGGAAAAATTATGACATCTAAGATCTTAACAAAACAATGAAGTCCAAAATACAATGTGATAATACCATCAGAGTACTAAAATACTACACCCAGCAGAAACACTCTTCAAGATTGAAGATGAAATAAAAACATTTTCAGCAAAATAAAAATCAAGAGAATTCATCACAGATTTGATTCAAACTCAACATTAAAGTGTTTTCATCAGGCAGATGGAAAAGGTATCAGATGGAAGTACAGAGATGCAGGAAGAAATGAAGAACAACAAAACAAACAGATATATAGAAAAATCTAATTGACTACTGATTTCCAAAAGGAGTAATAATGTCTTGTGAGGTTTGAAATACATATGGAACTAAAATGCATTTTAAAAAAATCACATATAAGTTGGGAAAGATGATAAATGGAGTTAAAGTGTTCTAAATTTCCTACATTATCAGGGAAGAAGGTAAAACTACCTAGTAATATTAGAGTTTGATAAATCAGAGGTTTATTTATAATCATTGGGGTAACCACTAATAGAATAATTTAAAAATATATAATTTTCAAGTTAATGGAAGATGGAAATAAAATGATAAAAATATATCAATCCTAACATAGACAAATAAACCAATAAACAGAATCCAATTCATACTTATTCACTCACATAACTTATAGAAAAAGTAACACTGCAGTACATTGAGGAAAGGAAACTCTTTTAATATATGGTCTTGGGCTATTGGATGTCCATATGGAAGAAAGAATTTTGGTCCCTATCTTACATTACACATGAAAAATAATTCCAACAGACTGCAGATCCAAATATGAACTTTTAAAAACAAAAGAGCTTTTAGAAGAAAACATAAGAGAACATTTTCACAACCTTGAGTATGCAAAGATTTGTCAAATAGGACCAAAATACTAGGCTAACTATACAAGGAAAATGATAAATTGGACTGTATTAAGAGTAAAAGTATTTGCTAGTTGAAAGAGAATAAAATGGCAAACTACAGTATGCAAGAAGATATTTTCAATAACAGAGGATGTATTCATATGGCCAGAATATATTTAAAATCCCTACAAATCAATAAGAAAATGGCACTTCACAATAAATTACATTCCAGCAACCAATAAACACAGAAAAGGTATTCAACTTCATTAGTCATGACAGAAATATAAATTAAAATCATCAGATATTCCACACTACCTCCAGAATTGACTAAAAAAAAATGGAAAAAAAAACCCCCAGGTAATATCAAGTGTTGACAAAGATGTAGAACAAACAGAACTCTCAGTAACCACTGGTAAGAGTGTAAATTAATGTATGGGAAAAGTGTTGGCAGTATCTAGTAAAGCTGAAAATAAGAATACTTAATGAACCCAGCAATTCTTAGGTATATAGCCAACAGAGATTTTAATGTTCATCCAAAAGACAGAATGTTCACAGAAACTCTATTCATAATAACCTCAAATTAGAGACTAAAAAGCCCATTAACAGTAGTATAGATAAATAAAACATAGTATATTCACACAAAGAATTTCTATACAGCAATAAAAATTAACAAACATGTAATAATATTATTATGGACTAAATTGTGTTCCTCCCAAATTCATATTTTGAAACCCTAACTTTCAAAGTAACTTATTTGGACACAGGGATTTTAAGGAGGTAATTAAGGTTAAATGAAGTCATAAAGGTGGCGCCTTAATCCAGTAGGACTGGTGTCCTTATAAGAGAAAGAAACTCCAAGGATGCACATGAACTGAGAAAAGGCCCTGTGAGGACACAGGGAGAAAGCATCCATCTATAAAACAGAGAGGGCTTCCCTGGTGGCGCAGTGGTTGAGAATCCGCCTGCCAATGCAGGGGACATGGGTTCGAGCCCTGGTCCGGGGAAATCCCACATGCCACGGAGCAACTAAGCCTGTGTGCCACAATTTAAAAAAAAAAGACAAAGAGAGAGGCATCAGGAGAAATCAAAACTGCCAAACCTTGATCTTAGACTTCCAGCTTCCAGAACTGTGAGACAATAAATTTCTGTTGTTTAAGCCATCCAGTCTGGCAGCCCCAGCAGACTAACACAGTATGGATATACCACATTTGTTTTGCCATTTATCAGTTGGTGGCATTTGGGTTGCTTCCATTTGGGGGCAATTATGACTAATGCTGCTATGAACATTCGTGTACAAGTTTTTGTGTGAACATATGTTTCCATTTCTCTTGGGTACATTTAGAAGTGGAGTGCTGGGTCATATGGTAACTCTAAGTTTCAACGAATTATATTTTTTAAAGTATAAAGGAATCCATAAAGAGCAGAAATTAATGCAACAAAAACAAACTTACAATAAAAGATTGATCAAAGTCAAAAGACCATTCTGTGAAAACATTAGTAAAATGTAAAAGCCGCTAGGAAAATTGATAAAGAAAAAAAAGAAGGCATGAATTACCAATATTAGCAATGAAAAAGGACATTGTTACAGATCCTATAGACATTATAAAGTTACAACTTGATGTCTTCAAATAAATTAAAATTTCAAGGGAGTTGAGAAAGTTCTTAGAAAACTACAACTTATAAGAACCAACAAAAGAAGGAATAGAAAATCTGAATAATACTATATATATAAAGAAATTTAATTTACAATTTAAATCTTCCAACAAAGAAAACTCCAGTCCCAGATGGCTTCACTGGCAAATTCTAATAAATATTTAAGAAAGAAAAATACCACAATTACACATACACTTCTGAGAATAGAAAAGAGGAAACATACCCAAACTCGAATTCTGAGGCCCGCATAACCTTGTTACTAAAATCTAACAAGGATAATAAATGAAAGGAAAGGTATAAGTCAATCTCACTAATGAACACAGGTGCAAAAAAACCCTAAACAAAATAACAGCAAAATGAATTCAACAATATATATGAAAGATAATATATCCTGAAAGTTTGTGTTATTCCAAGAATGCAAGGTTGGTATAAATTTGAAAATTAATGATTAAAACTTACCATATGAACAGGATAAAGAAGAATCATATAACCCTATGATAGATTTTCAATAGAAAAAGCAATAAAATTCAAAATCTATTGATGGTCATTCATCATTGCTCAGACTCTGATGCACATCCCTTAGTCTAATCCAATTTCCCACCCTTCCTACTTCCCCTATTCTTCCACTCTGACCCTGGAACTCATGGTTCACCCTTAGCAAAATGCCCTAAATCCTGGACTTCTTCTCCAAACATTCATTTCCCCTTCCTGCTTGCACTAAAATCTGGTTCTGCCTGGGGACATTGCTTTTCTTGCAACCCTCTCATGTAGCAGCTGACTTTTCCCCTACACAGGCTCAGAGGTAGGGTGGGGGTTTTCCCTGCTCTTCTTTACCTTTTCTAGACTAATTATCCTTCCTTTTTTCTACAAACCCCTTTTCCCTTGAAGTTTGTGTCCTTAGACTATACCACCACTATTCCTATTGAAGTCTTTCCCAGCCTCCTGACTACTCTGCCTCACTCCTTGAAGATTTAGGGCCTGGCTCTCAGCCTCTCTCTCCATCATTAAAACCTAACCATTCTTCAACCAACATCCACCAAAGACCCATACAACATCTTAGCTTTTCGGGTTCCACATTACTTATCTATTGTTGTGTAACAAAATTACCACAAAACTTCAAACAATGAGCATTTATTATCTCAGACAGTTTCTCTGGGTCAAGAATTCAGAAGCACCTTAGACCAGTGATTCTGGCTCAGAGTCTCTGAGGATGTGCAGTCTGTCCGCAGGAGCTGCCACAGTCATCGGAAGGCTTAACTGGGGCAGGAAACCTGGCTCCCAAGGTGGCCCACAAACATGCCTGGCAAGTTAGCATTGGTTGGTCCACACCACATGGGTACCATGGGTGGCTGGCTTCTCCCAAGAGAGAGGGGAGCAGAAGCCACAAGTCTTTCACAACCTAACCTTGGAAGTCATACACAGTCATTAGTTACACAGGTCAGCTCTATTGAATGTGAGAGGGACTACACAAGGGGTGTGAATACCACCAGGTGAGAATCCCTAGGGGGCAGGTGAGAGTCTGATAATCCAGCTTCCTGATTCCTTCACCTCCAACTATCTTGTCCTCCATGCAACCTCCTCCTCCCACTGCCATGGTCATGCCCTTGACTGTCATCAACAACACTCACTACATTTAAAATTAGTTTCCAGCATCCCACTCTTTGGCCATTCCTTCCAATCTTTCCAGCTCGCTTATTCTTGTATCCTGACTCAAATTCTTCAATCCCAGGGAGACTCCCCAACACTTTCACTGCCCATCACTTTGCTCATCTCATTTTCTTCATTATCCCTTTCGATTCCACAGCCCATCACTTTACTCCTTGCCCCTCTCTTCCTCATCTTATTGTCCTGAAAAATGGTAAAAGCTAATTCCCTGCACCTCACACTCACGCCTGAGCACCCAGATGTGGCTGGAGGAAAACACAGTTGCACCCACTAATCTCTCTTTAAATTCATGACCACAAACCTCAAGTGGGTCATCCGCACTAATCCTCATAAATTCACATCTCTGCTTTCAGAGATAACTACTTCATTTCTTCTCACCTTTTAGTAAACCTCCCATACCTGTCCCCACTCTACTCTCAGCTTCTCAGCTGACAACCTCACTCATTTCCTTGAGATAAAAGAAGCAATCTAGGGAAATATCTCATCTTCCTGCCACCAAACAGCCTACCTGCCTCTGTACCTATGTCCCCTCTCCATGTTATAAAGGATGGACCATCTCATCACTAGTGCACTGGATCCCATTCTCTCTTCCAGAAAATGGGATCTCTGGCAGAATGATGTCAGCTCATCCTCGTTAGCTACTTGACTTGGGGGCAGAGACACACGTCAGGGAAGGAACTTATGGCAGGTGTGTGCTTTTTA
The DNA here is from genome assembly GCF_028023285.1 of Balaenoptera ricei. Lineage (NCBI taxonomy): Eukaryota > Metazoa > Chordata > Mammalia > Artiodactyla > Balaenopteridae > Balaenoptera > Balaenoptera ricei. The sequence continues at coordinate 68,758,151 of NC_082640.1, forward strand.
GTCAACCAAAACGCTGCAAAGACCAGAGCAGGCAGGCAGAGAGAAGCAGAGGAAAGAGAATAACCTGAGTTCCTGGCTTTCTGCACTCTTTCCAGGTCTCGTGAAGCCTGACTGGCTGCAATTCTGGGAGATAACCCTGAGTCCTCACAGCAAAATACTTGTTACATAAGTTAGCTTGAGTGGATCCTTGTTTTTACAACTAAAAGAGCCCATTTATTTATCCTATTTGGATATAGAAAGATGTCCAGAAGGGTGTTCCAATAAAAGTTAACAGTAGTTCTCTCTGGGAAGTTGGATTTCAGAGAATTTTAAATTGTTTCTTCTTTATACTTTCTTGAATTATTTGAATCATTTCAAATAAGCATAGGACTTCCCTGGTGGCACAGTGGTTAAGAATCCGCCTGCCAATGCAGGGGATACGGGTTCGAGCCCTGGTCCGGGAAGATCCCACATGCCACGGAGCAACTAAGCTGGTATGCCACAACTACTGAAGCCTGAGCGCCTAGAGCCTGTGCTCCGCAACAAGAGAAGCCACCGCAATGAGAAGCCCGCGCACTGCAACGAAGAGTAGCCCCAGCTCGCCACAACTAGAGAAAGCCCACACACAGCAACAAAGACCCAACACAGCCATAAATAAATAAATCTAAATAAATTAAATAAGCACATACCAGCTTCCTTCCTCTCCTTACCAGTCCAATTCATCAACATCTCTTCTCAATCTCAAATGGCTCAAATTGATCCAGCTCGCTCTCCATCGTCCACACTAGCCAAATCTCCATTCTCTCTCTCTCTCTCTCTCTCTCTCTCACCTGGCTGACTGCAGAGTCGCTTCACTCGTCCCTCTGTTCCTTGCAAACCTGCACGCCACGTCCCACAGAGCAGCCAGCTGGATCTTGTTGCCATATCAACTCAGCTATGCTACTTCCTTGCTTAAGACCCTTCAATGGCTTCCCGTCGCACCTGGAATAAAACTCAAGCCTAAGTCTCCTCACCTGTAGAGTAAGTTGTTGGAAAGGTCGAACACAGTACCGCCCGAACAGCCCGGTATAGAGCCTGGTCCATAGCAGGTACACACAGAGTAGGTGCTCTTGTCCCAGGCTGCCCAGCCACTCTCAGGAGTTCTTTTAAGTTGGAGAGTTCTTAGAAACCGGTCCATTTCTACTCTGCAACTTCATCTTTAGTCATTTTCCCCTTGCTCCCTGAGCTCCTCCCACGCTGGCTTCTGACAGAATCAGACCACGCCCAAAACCCCCTTCTACCTCCACACCTTTGCTCGTTCTTGCTGCTATTATATCCCACACAACTCCTCATGTGGCTGGTTCCTCACCCCACAGTTTTCAGTGTTTCAAAGTCACCTCCTTCCAGGTGCCTTCCCCGACCACCTTAAGGCGTAGCCTCCACTACACCCTCCTGTGTCCAACATGGCAGCCTGTATTTCCTTTGCGGCTTGTATCACAACCTGTCATTTGATCTCTCCCACCAGAACTCCCCACTGGTTTTATTTGCCTGTTTTTTTATTTTTTATTTGGCTGTGCCGGGTCTTAGCTGCAGCATGAGGGATCTTTAGTTGCAGCATGCGGGATCTAGTTCCCTGACCAGGGATCAAACCCGGGCCCCCTGCACTGGGAGCATGGAGTCTTAACCGCTGGACCACCAGGGAAGCCCCTTATTTGCCTCTTTATTCATCCTGTGCTTGGGGCTGTGCCTGGTACAGATAAGCTCTTCTGGTGTTAAGGGAATGGATTTTAACATAAAGCCTTCCCTGGTATGCCCAGGTGGAAGCCATCACTGGGTCCCTTGAATTCTCACACTTCTTCATCTCCACTTTCTTAGGACACATCTTGCTTCGTATTTTGTATTGGAACTACATGAACAGAGAGGCAGAGTAGTGTGGTAGTCAGACCAGACCTCTGTTCAAATGCCAGCCCTGCCTTCTCCCAGCCCCAGAACAGTACCTGGCACAGAGAAAACAACATAAGGAATCAGTATTGCTCTGCTTTGCATTATCCCCCATCAGGAGCTGATTCAAAGTTCCTTGAAGGTAAGATCACACATATGATTTAGTCTTTGAAAACTTCCACAAGGGCTAGCTCAGGACACATGGTAGGTGCGCAACAGATAATAAATTATAAGAGCCGAATTTTATTATGAGTTTATATGTACCGGGTTCTAAACTATTCTAAATACTCTGCATGTATCAGCTCATTTAATCCTCACCAGAAGTACAACTACTATTTCCATTTCACAGATTTCACCAAGTCCTAGGGAATTAAAAACTTGGCCCAGGTTCACTCAGTAAGTGGGGCATCTAGGATTTGAACACAGGACTCAGTCAGCCAAGCCTTAACCACAAGATATGGTGTAGACCAACTAGTTAGAACAGATTTATGAGACTAGAGACAACAATCTAGATGTTTAACAAAGGAGCTGGTTAAATAAACTGTGCTAGAATTGTATGTAGTCATTAAAATGATGACAGACATCTATATTTATAATACCAAAAGCCATTCATAACATAACTTAGAAAAGCAAGCTAGAAAACAGTACAATAAACCCGCACATGAATATTTACAGGAGCCTATTTATAACTGCCAAAAACTGGAGGCAACCGAGATGTCCTTCCAGAGGTGAATGGATAAACAAACAGTGGTACGGTCATACAATGCAGTATTATTCAGCGATAAAAAGAAATGAGCTATTAATCTACGAAAAGACATGGAGGAAGCGTAAAAGAATATTGTTGAGTGAAAGAAGCCAGCCTGGAAAGGCTACTTACTGTGTGACTCCAACCATAAGGCGTTCTGGAAAATTCAAAACTAGAGAAACCGTAAAAAGATCAGTGGCCGCAAGGGGTCTTAGGGGGAGGGATGAATTGGTAGAGCACAGGGGATTTTTAGGGTAGTAAAACTATTCTGTATGCTACTGTAGTGGTGGACACATGACGCGTTATGCATTTATCAAAACTTTGAACTTTACAGCACAAAGAGTGAACCTTAATTAAGCTACGGGGCTTTAGTTAATAATAGTGTATCAATGTTGGTCCATCAATTGTAACAAAAGTACCACCCCAACGCAAGATGTTACTAATAGTGGAAAACTGTGAGGGTGGGAACAAGGGGATAGAGGGACCCTGCACTCTGTCCTCAATTTGTTGTAAACCTAAAACTGCTCCCAAACCTAAAGTCTGTTACTTTAAAAACAAACTATAGCAGCATGAGCCCTTTCACGTCAATATACAACTTGTGTTTTTGTGCATAGAACTGTCTGCAAGGACACAACCAAATTTAATCGCAGTTGTCTCAGAGTGGTAGGATGAATGGAGAGCTTTCTCCTAGTTCTACTTGTCCTTTTTTTTTTTTTTTTAACAAAAGCATGCGTTAATTTCTTATAAAGAAGTAAAGTGAGGCAGGGGGGCCCAGTGCGCCCCGGAGCCAGCTCTGCCCAGCGCTGGCGCCGCCGAGAACTCGGCTCCCGCTCGGCGCCCGCGGGGACCAGCGCCCTGCTCGGCATCTGCTCCGCCCACCGCGTCCCACGCCTTTTCAGTTTTGTGTCCCGGCGGTGAGGGAAGGGAAGGCAGAATTCCTCCGGTGCAATTGCGTCTGCACACTCGGCTGGCGCAGAAGCCGGGAGGGCGCCGGGCAGGGGCACCGCGGGGCTGGGCCGGGGCCGCAGACGTCCGGCTCAGCTCCGGGAGCCCGGCCGCCGCCCCGCCTGGCCTTCTGGGGGCTGGAATGTTCCCGCGGCCGAGTGTACTTTGTTCTGGGGATGGGGGAGGGTGGAGCGAGGGCAGGGCTCCAGGACTCCGGGGCTCCTGGGACTTGGAGGGCAGCCAGCTTTCCGTTCCCAGGGTGCCTTCCGGGGTGGAGTGGGGAGGGCAGGGAGAGGAGTTGTCTAGTTCCCGGGCTGGGCAGCTGCGGGGCACCCGGCGGAACCCCTGGATTCCAGTGCCAGGCCTGCCACGACTAGCTGCATGCTCCTGGCGTCCTGTCGCTTCACCTCTCTGGGCCTCAATTTCCTCATCTACAAAATGGGGATAAGAATAATGACAATGGCACATAGTTATTGCCACTGTGGTAAAGCCCTCTGCAAGCGCTTTTTCCTCATAATAACCCTTTGAGGTAGGTGCTGTTACTATAATAACGTAATTATCCTATTAGTATTCTAAAGTATCAGTGTTCATAAGTATTCTATTAGTAGAAGAATATTCCCTCACTGCCAGGCCCTTTGGACAGCACAGATGCTCTGGCTGTAGAAAGCCTGGCCCAGCCTCCTTCCAGGTAGTGAAATGTGCACAATTATTATTATTATTTTTTAATGTGCACAATTACTATTTTCACTTGAAAGATGAGGAAAGAGAAGCTCAGGGAGGTTAAGTAACTTGTCCAAGGGCACACAGCGCCTAAGTGGCCATCCTGGATGCAAACTCAGGCAGTCAGGCCGAGACCCTCCACTCTTAACCTCTACAGATACTGCAACCCTACTGCCAGTCTTCAGGGAGCCCTTAAAATCTGTTTATTTGGACATATTGCAATCCATGCAACAATTCTGAGGAAGTATTGCTACTAATAATAATTAACTCTAAGTAATGATAACTATCACCAATTGAGGGCTGTGATTCTCAGAACACCCTATGAGGTAAGTACTACTATTATTATTCCCATTTTAGGCATGAAAGAATTGAGGCACCGGGAGGTCTCTCTGGTGCTAGGAGATGGAACTCATTCATAGAGAAGCCAAGAGCCCAATGACCCCTTAGCTGTAGCCTCCTTTTGTAGTATTTTATAGGGAGGCAGACTCCTCCAGAGTCTGATTATAGAGGCTAGCCTGGAAGGACAGTCCTTCCTTCTCTAAACATTGCCAGAGGCAACTTTGCCTGGTAATCTAAGGCACTCTGGAGAGTGTAATGAGTCTCAAGCAGTATCGAACACCTTCTGGGGAGCTGCTCCTAGTGTACACCTTCCAGGAGCCCAGCAGCTTAGTACCCGTGGAAGCATCTCCACCCAGAATCTTTGCAGAGGGCAGGTCAGCTGCCCTAAGTTGTGAACGAAGGAGTGCTTGGTAGCAAAATCTCCCTGTCCCGTTTTCATTATGTTCCCTTCCCTCTACAACTCCTCCATCACACTGACTGGAAAGTCATTACTAGGCTCCCATCCGCCCCATTTGGGTTAAGAGACTGCTTCTTTCAAAAATGCAAATGTTGCTTCTTTCAAAAATGCAAATGTTGCTGTTGCTTCTATGCAATCTTCCGCCGTGTACCTTCAACCTACCATCTCCTGGGAAAGGAAGAAACACTCTCATTCTTTATAGTAGGTGTTAAAGGTTTGTCGAAGATGCCTTCGCAAATAGCCACATATTGCTGTCTTGTCATGCGGGGCACACAGTAGGCACTGAATAACTGTTCCCTCAGCCTGGAAGGCTCTTCCTCCAGTTACCTGCATGGCTCCCTCCCTCACCTCCTTCAGTTTTTACTCAAGACACCTTCCCTGTGGGGCCTTCCCTGACCACCAAATTGCAATTACACCCTGACAACCGTCCTGATTCCTTTTCCCTGTTTTATTCTTTCCATAGCACTTGTCACTGTCTACTCGATTATTTTTATTCATTTTGTTTATTGTCTGTCTTCCCCTGCTAGAATGCAAGTTCCTTGAGGGTAGAGACCTCTCTCTGTTTTCTTCCTCCCTGTATCCACCAGTGCCTGTAACTGGGAGGAAGGAAAGGAAGAGGAGGGAAAAGTAGCTTCCCTGGCCCTTCCAACCCTTGGTGACTACCAGCCTTTGGAGGAACACACATTTCTTATTCCTGCTATTTACTTGACATTTGGCACATCATATCCCCTTGGTGACACTGCTTGTAGCATTGTCCCATTCTGCTATTTGACTTCACAGTCGTGTATCTCATGTACCTGAGCAGACAGTAAATTTCCTACCGAGGAACAGAGGGAAAAAGGATCTGAATCTTTGTATCCCCCCAATACCAAGAACAGGGTAGAATTTCTACAGGTTACAGAGCCCTTCTGATTTCAGAAAGAAAAATGTCACCCCTCCCTCCCTTCCTTCCCCGACCTTGTTCTCCTCCCCACACCCCCAGTTCAGCTCCATTATTGTCAGACTTAACTGCTGAAGTTTGATTTGTCTGAAGTTTGATATTTAATGTTTTTAACCAAATAAGTTTATAGCATCTTTGACAAGTAACATTTAATATTTCTTAATAGGGGTCAATATGTGAACTATCTTATTTCTTAACAACAGCTCTGTTTTCTCAGACACTAAATGAAACAGAAAATTTCATACCTTGACTATGTTCTTGCCATAATCTGCATCCTTGGTTTCCTCTTTATTGTTAAAGGGAATTTTTAAAAATTTGTTTAAATGACTTAAGTGAGAAAGAGAGGGAGAGAATGAGTTGCATTCCCCGGAGGTGAATGAAGCCCGCTGTCTCCCTTGGCAGTCAGCCACCTCACCCTAGACCTCAAAAATAGGGAATGCACAGCTAGGGATAGCCCTTAGTTTTATAGCATCACAGATGATTACAGCAAACACCAAATTTGTCCTTCTTCTCTTCCTACATTGCCCCAGGCTTGGCTGTGATCTGAGGTGGTGTCACATCTGACTCAGGGGAAGTGAGAGGTCAGGGGAAGTGGAAGGGACTGCTTGAAAAAGACTATCTAGTGAATATGTAATTTTTACTATCTACAAAAATCTAAAAATGTGCACAAATAAGCATTTATCATGTGATCTGAAGTTTCATCATCCTATTGTAAGTGTATGATGATCTCCATACCTGGCATCTGTTAAAACTGTGGTAAAAGGTGCCATTCGGATTGACTTGAATCTGAGAAAAATACATCAGAAATGGTTTCTGCATAACTCTCTACAAAGAATACCTGCAGGGTCCTCGTGAGCTATGTGGAAGGGAGTGATGACTGAATGGAGGATGAATGGGTGGATGGTAAATGAATTGATCTATGGATAAGTAGGTAAATGAATAAATGGGTGAATGGCTAGGGAGCTGCACAAATGGATAGATAGGGGAAGATAGGTAACTGGATTTGCTGGGCTCCAAAGTCCTTGACCTACCCCAGCACTGACCAATGCCTTCAAAGATAGTGGTTTATCCATTGGTCTTCCCCCACAAAATTTTGAGGTCCTCGAAGGCATGAAGTTAATTTTATCATTTTTTGTATCGTGGGCCCCTAGCCTCGTTGGAGCCAATGTCTGCCTCGTTCACAGACGTATTAGTTAGGATATAAATCTGGCTGCTGTTACACACAGAATCTCATCTGCATGATGGAACACCACAAAGGCCAAAATGTAGCCAGCAGGAAGGGAAACAGAGGAAGGGGTAGGCACACGTGTCCCCTTCCAAGGCAGGACCTAGAAATTGGACGCATCATTTGGGCTCTCATCCCATAGGCCAGGACTTTGTCACATGGCCACACCTCACTACAAGGATTCTGGGCAGTCTCATGTCCATCTAAATATTAGTGGTTCTACAAACAGCAGAAATGGATATTGGAAGAAGTCTCTGCCACATAAGTGACCAACACACTCTCATTTGTTAAATGAATAACTAAATAAATGAATCTAACTGACATTGAACATCTGTATCCTGAGGAGGCAAAGCATACTGAATCACATAGTTAAGTGAAAAAAACAAAGTAGGATCCATGGACATGGGATGCAATTATTCCACTTCCCAGGCTCCCTCCAAGTGGCCATGTGACATCACTGTGGCCAATGGGATATAAATGGAAGGCAGCTGAAGACCTCTGAGAATGTTTCTGCTTTTAATACACTTTTCCCTCTTTCTTCCTACTTCTTGATTAGTGAAATAGAGATGTGAGAGTGAAAGTGGAACAATCAACTTGTTACCATGAGACAATGAACAAGAAAGGAAGAACCGCACATTAAGGCTGACTGAGCAGAAAGATGGAAAATAGCAGGACATTGATAATATCATGAGGACGCTGCCCACCCTTGACTGCCTGCCTGCAGACTTCTCGTTAATGAGAAACAGAAGCTCCTCCTTGGTTAAGCTGGGATAGTGGCCTTTCTGTTTCATCCAGCCTAACCGATATATAGAGCTTGAAAATTCATTGAGTACATAGAATATTTCTGGAGTGAGACACAAGAAACTGTAGCCATAGCTACCTCTCCTGGGAGAAGTCATGATGATTGGAGGACAGGGATGGACAAGAGACTTACTTTTCATTTAGTCTTATATTTTTGAACATTGAATTGTTGGCATTTAGATATTCGACGAAAAAGTGTTGCAGTAACACCTTACAGTGAAGAAAGTCAAAAGAAACGGTTTCATCCATGAATTTGATGGCTCAAGAAATTCAGTGTCCAGCAGTTGTATTATTGTAACACCATGTTATGATATCATCAGAGGCAAAGTTGTCTCAAGAAACTAATCACAAGGGGTGGTTCAAGAACTGAATTTTGAAAATTATTTATTCGTAAAAATAAATTAGTAGATGGATGTGATACTTCATAAAAGTGGAGGGGTTTGGTTTGGGTTTTTGTTTGGTTTCGTTTTAAATCAGAAGGAGCTTTCATTGTCTCTCTAATGTTTTATCTCTTAAGTTAGGTGGAGAGTATACTGTTCTGATTGCTTGGAATATTTCCTAATTTGAAACTAATTAATTAGTTAACTGAAAACTCAGAGTGCGTTTAAGTGTAATGACGCACTCTGCTTCCCTTGAATTACGACGCACCTTCTCATGGCTGCTACAATGAGCTCCCCAAATTGCACATGACCCACAACTTATCTCGGCCTCAGTTGGTGGCAGTTACCCCTGACAGTGGCACCACAAATAGTTGTGGGGATTATGAATGATCCTGGTGCCTGTGAGTCATGATTCTTATACTTACTTTGATTTTCTTCTTAATTTTACCCATAGATAAATTCTTAATACGGAAGGAGGCAGGGGAGACGAATCAAACACAAAGGCTACATCCACATCTAGAAGGCACAGGAGAGAGCCTGACAGGAGGATCATTTCTATTAGGAACCACATGGCAATGACCAAATCAAACACAAACTGATGGTGCGAGGGCAATTTGTCATAATCATAATCACATCGATATAGATTTGAGTTCTGTTATAATTTTAAATAGTAAAATAAGATGAGCTCATGTTTATTCTGCAACAGCACATATTTGTTCCTTTCCTAATATTATCTATGGTGTGAAGATGTGGGGAAAATAAAATTTATTAAAAGGTACATTTTAATTTAAATAAAGCTGCATATTAAAAAAATTAAGTTGGTTATACTTATGCACTTTTCCTTATAAAATGACAAAGTTTTTAAAAGTTCTTTAAAGGGCTGATTTTACTACTCATTTGTTTATAAAATGCTTTTATAAATAGTATGCCAAAAAAAATTGAAGGGCTGTTTATTTTACTTGTCTATGAAATATTTGATATTCCTCAAAAATAGGTTATGCTCATGAAAATGTGCCTTGTATGTGAATTCATTATGTATGTCACTGGGGGTAAAAAAGGCTGAGAAACAAAAGAAAAATCACTACATTGTCAGTAGATTCTAATAAAACTAATAATAAGATCAGCTATGATTCAAAGGGGTCACTGAAGAAGATCAAAGCTGGACTTCTGAGTATCGGTGTGTGTGATAAATTACATAATTATTTTGTACCAAGTCCAAGACTCTTACCATGCTACCCCCTAAACCGAAAAAGGAGGGGGGTGTATGTGGAATCTGTAACATCTCACTTGGATGTGACATGCTAAGATACAAAGAAATATATTTCTTAGAGGGACACTGATATTTTTGTTAGGTTATATATTGCTGAACAGGCTTGATAATAAAGATGTGTGGGTCTCTTTGAAATAAAAAATAATACATTTTTGAAAACTTAAACCCTAGTGGAATTTAAAAATAGTATATCTATCTTCCAAATCACAGCAAGATAAAAGCAAACAAAACACAGTCCGCATAACAAACGACAGGAAAAAAATAAAGAGAATGATAAACAAGCATGAATCATAAGCAAGATTACCAAAAACAAAATACATAATCAAAACAATACATGTAAATGAGGTAAAGCCCCCTATTAGAAGACAAAGACACACCGTTTAGATGAAAAAGAAATCAATCATATGCCTCGTATAAGAGACACACTCAAAACAAAATTATGCAAAAAGGTTCAAAAGAACACAAAATGCAAAAATTTAACCTTAACTTCATGTGGGTTATAAACGTACTGTGGTACTTATTTACAATTTTGGAGTGGCGGTGATAAATGACTTCTAGTAGAATGCTAGAGTATAATGATTAGGTATGGACCCACCTGTATTAGCAAAATGTTCATGCTTATCTTATTCCTTCAAGACTTCCCTGCTCTCCTTTATGTGCCCAGGAATCCAGTGTGTGCTGTGTGTATATATGGTGGGGGAGGGAGGGAGTGGGAGACTTCTGCTCACTTCCATCTTTTGCACCACAGCCAAATAGAAGGTAGAGTACAGAGCAAATATCTTTAAGAATATGAAACTGAAAGTTGCACAGTCACCTCTACTCACATCCCACTGGTGAGAGCTCATTCACATGGTCACCCCAAGTAGCAGGTGGGGCTGGGAAATGTAAGTTTCTAGCTGGGTTGCCCAGTGCCCAGGAAGGAGAGAACCGTTTATGGCAATAATCAATCCACCAAAATGATCATCAATTGTCTGTGCAAGTCCCCTCACTTGTTCCATCCATTCATTCACTCACTCTTTTTTATAGCCATACCACACACCCTCCCATATACCTGGGCAATCAATCTATTGTGTTTAAAGTACATACTTCTGTTTATATTTTTGAAAAATATGTAATTTTGTTTTGTGTGCATGTAATTTTTCCCTTTTCTGAGTCAATTTTATTGAAGTATAATTTACATTCAAGAGTAGCCAACAGATCTTTGACAAAGGAGCAAAGACAATTCAGTGGAAAAAAGAATAGTCTTTTCAACAAATGGTGCTACAAAACTGGATGTCCATAGGCAAAAAAAAAAAAGTCTAGACACAGACTTTACACCTTTCACAAAAACTAACTCAAAATAGATCGTAGACTGAAATGTAAAATGCAAACCTGTAAAACGTCTAGAGGACGACGGGAGAAAATCTAGGTAACTTAGATTAGCAGTGAATTTTTAGATATAACACCAAAAGCATGATTCATAAAAGAAAAAAAATGGAAAAGTTAGACTTTATGAAATGAAAACCTTCTGCTCTGTAAAAGATGCTGTTAAGAGAATGAAAAGGTCACAGCCCGAGAGAAAATATTTACAAAACACATATCTGATAAAGGACTTGTATCCAAAATATATAGAGAACTCTTAAAACTCAGCAGTAAAAAACCAAACAAACCAACTTAAAAATAGGTAAAAATTCAAGAAGGGAAGCGGGGGTCGGACAAACTGAGAGACTGGGATTGACATACATACCCCACTATGTATAAAATAGATAGTTAATGAGAGCCTGCTGTATAGCACAGGGAACTCTACTCAGTGATCTGAGGTGACCTAAATGGGAAGGAAATCTAAAAAAGAGGGGATATAGGTATACGTATAACCGATTCACTTTGCTGTACAGCAGAAACTAACACAACATTGTAAAGCAACTATACTCCAATAAAAAAAAAATAATGATAAAAAAGGTAAAACTTCTGAATAGATACCTCACCAAAGAAGATAAACAGATGGCAAATAAGCTTATAAAAGATCCTCAACATCGTTTTTCATTAAGGAATTGCAAATTGAATGAATGAGATATATACATGTGTATATTTAACCTTATAAGAAATAGTATTCCAAAGTGAGGCACCATTCTGCATTCCACCAGCAATGTATAAGAGTTCCAGTTGTCCTGCATCCTCAACAGTAGTTGGTATTGTGAGATTTTTTAATGTGAGCAATTTGGTGATTTAGTAGTATGTCATTGTGGTGTTAATTTGCAATTGCTTGATGACTAATCGTATTGAGGATCTTTTTATGTGCCTATATGCCATCCATACATCTTATTTGGTAAAGTGTCTGTTTAAATCTTTTCTTCATTTTTTTAAGGAAATTTATTTATTTATTCATAAAAATATTTATTTATTTGGCCGGGCCAGGTCTTTGTTGTGGCATGCAGGATCTTTAGTTGTGGCATGTGGGATCTTTTAGTTGCAGCATGCGGAATCTTTTAGTTGCGGCATGTGGAATCTAGTTCCCTGACCAGGGATCGAACCCAGGCCCCCTGCATTGGGAGTGTGGAGTCTTAACTGCTGGACCACCAGGGAAGTCCCTTTTCTTCATTTTTTAAGCAGTTTGTGTGTTTTACTTGTTATTGTGTTTTGAGTTTTCTTTATATATTCTGGATATAAGTCAATATCCGTCAGGGAGCATTCAGGAGAATTATTAACAGGAGATTGGAGTAATGGAGAATTGACTGGTAGAAGTTAGAGAACACTGGTGAATACAGGGATAGGAGCTACTGGCAGGGCTGAGATGGAGTGTCCAAGGAGAAGCTCCAGACCTTGTTGGAAAGAGCACAGTGTGGTTCCGTGGATGGTGGGGATGACACCTAGATGGCTTACCGGAGGGTACTAGAAAAGGGCCCTTTGGGAGAATGGGGGATGTTGTCCACAGGGAGGTACCATACCTTGGAAGTTGCTGCAAAGTCAACTGAGGGATGCTCAAAGAAGCCGTTCACAGTCAGGTGCCTTGCCAGTGGCACGTCACTTTGAGAAAGTTCTGAGGGAAGCTTCTAGCAGCTGGGCTCTGCTGGTTGCCCTGAGCTACCAGAACTGGGAGCTGGGGAAGCTGCCCTCTGCAGGAGCCAGGCAACGGAGAAAGCTGCACCCTGTAGGAGGCCAGTGCAGGAGACCCTGCACCCTGCAGGACTCGGGAAACAGGAAGAGGAAATTCCTTCCTTTTTCACTGTCCTTCCAGCCTCCTCTACTGGCATTACATCATACCAAATGTCGCAGGTGAAATATTTCCACAGCCCATCTCCATCATCACAGAGCAGGCAAAGAAGGATTTAGACCTGAGAAGAAGAAAAAAAAAAATTGATGACTGGCACAAAATTCTTTATCACATGTGTGTTTTGCAAATATTTCTCCCAGGCTGTGGCTTGCCTTCTTCTTTTCTTAACAGTGTCTTTTGAAAAGCCAGTGTTTTCAATTTGGTCGTGTTAAATGTATCAATTTTTCTTTTGCCATTCATGCAATTTTTTATTCTAAAAAAATGTCTGCCTAACCCAAAATCAAAGATTTTCTCGTATGTGTTCTTCTAGAACTTATGTAGTTTTAGGTTTATGATCCATTTCAAGTTTTTTGTATATGCATTTTAAAATTTTATATTTATTTTTTAAATACTTTATTTTTCTTTGAGCAGTTTTAGGTTCACAGAAAAAGTAAGAAAGTGCAGAGATTTCCCATATACCCCCTCTTCCAACACATGCATAGCCTTCCCTATTTACAGCATCCCCACCAGAGGGTACACTTGTTACAACTGATGAATCAGCACTAACACATCAGAATCACCTAAAGCCCAGAGTTTACATTACGGTTCACTCTTGGTGTTTACATTCTGTGGGTTTGGACAAATGTATAATGACATGTAGCCATCATTATGGTATCATACAGAACATTTTCACTGTCCTAAAAATCCTCTGTGGTCCACCTATTCATTCCCTCCCTGCCCTTGGTATGCATTTTTCAAATTGATAAATGACATATATACAGTAAATTACAAAAATATGTGCATGTACGTTAATTGATAGGAATAGTATTGAGTTGTTTATCTCATTCTGCTTCTTACTTTTGTCACTCAGCACTGTTTTTAAGGTCCATTCATGTTGCTATGTATGTATCTAATCCCTTGCTTCTCTAACTGCTGCATAGTACTCTATCGTGTGCATCTTCCACATTTTACCCATCTCCTCCTCCGCAGATGGATGGACAACTGAATGTCTGTGATTGCCCACTATCAGAACTGACACAGCAGTAAACATTCTAATCCACATCCCCTAATGTACCTGTGTGATCATTTGTCTGGTATATCACCCAGGAGTGGATTTGCTGGGTCCTAGGCTATGCATATATCTGTCTATGTAGTGCCAGACTGCTCTCCAGAAAGGCTGACTGTTTTGCATCCCCACCAGCAGCACATAAAAGAGCCTACATCTCCACATACCTGCTAACACTTGGCATTTCCCAGCTTTCCAGTTTTTGCCAGTCTAATAAGTGGAAGGTGATATTTCATTGTTGTCTTAATTGCACTTCTCATTATTGATGGGTTTAATTCTTAATAATTCTCTTCACATGCCTGTTTGGGTTACCACTTTTACAAATTGCCTGTTGATAAATTTTGCCCATTATTCTATAGGACCTGCTACCTTTCACTTACTTTGGATTTAATTTGGTCTTCTTTTTCTAGTTTCCTGAGATGGAAGCTTAGATCACTGATTTTAGGTCTTTCTTCTTTTCTAATACATGCATCAATGCACTGCTTTCGCTGCATCACACAATTTTTGATTAATTATATTTTCATTTTCATTTACTTCCAAATAGTTTAAAATTTCTCTTGAGACTTCTTCTTTGACCCATGTGTCATTTAGAAGTGTCTTGTTTAATATTCAAGTATCTCAGGATTTTCCAGCTATCTTTGTTATTGATTTCTACTTTAACTCCATTGTGGTCTGAGAGCTGACATTGTATGATCTCTGTTTTAAGTTTGTTAAGGTGTGTTTTGTGGCCCAGAATATGGTCAGTCCAGGTGAATGTTCTATCTTGGTGAATGTTCCATATGAGCTTGAGAAGAATGTGTATTCTGAAGTTGTTGGATGGACATCAGTTATATCCACTTGATTGATGATGTTTTGTGTTCATGTACGTCCTTACTGATTTTCTGCCTGGTCAGGCTGTCTATTTCTGATAGAGGTGTTGAAGTCTCCAACTATGATAGTGGGTCCATCTATTTCTTCTTGCAGTTCTATCAGTTTTGACTCAGATATATTGACAGTCTAATTGTTAGGTGCATACATGTTAAGGATTGTTGTGTCTTCTTGGAGAATTGATCCTCTTATTGTTATATAATGCCTCTCTTTATCCCTGATAACTTTCGCTGCTCTGTAGTCTTCTCTGTCCGAAATTAATAAACCTTTCTCTTAATTGATGTTATCATGGTGTACCTTTCTCCATCCCTTTACTTTTAAACTATTTGTGTCTTTATATATTTTTCCTTTTTTTTGGTCGTCCTGCGTGGCTTGTGGGATCTTAATTCCCTGACCAGGGATTGAATCCGTGTCCTCGGCAGTGAAAGTGCAGAATTCTAACCACTGTACCACCAGGGAATTCCCTATTTGTGTCTTTATATTTAAAGTGTGTTTTTTATAGACAAGATAATTGGGTCATTTTTTTTTAATCCACTCTGACACTCTTTGTCTTCTAGTTGGTATATTTAGACTGTTGACATTTAAAATGATCATTGAGGGACTTCCCTCGTGGCGCAGTGGTTAAGAATCCGCCTGCCAATGCAGGGGACACAGGTTCGAGCCCTGGTCCCTGAAGATCCCACATGCCACAGAGCAACTAAGCCTGTGTGCCACAACTACTGAAGCTCACACTCCCTAGAGCCCATGTGCCACAACTATTGAGCCCATGTGCTGCAACTACTGAAGCATGCGCACCCTAGGGCCCGCGTGCCACAACTACCGAGCCCACGTGCTGCAACTACTGAAGCCCACGCACCTAGAGCCCGTGCTCCACAACAAGAGAAGCCGCTGCACTGAGAAAACTGTGCACCGCAACAAAGAGTAGCTCCCGCTCACCACAACTAGAGAAAGCCCGCACGCAGCAATGAAGACCCAATGCAGCCACAAAAAATAAATAAATAAAAAAAATGATCATTGACATAGTTGGATTAATATCTACTATATTTGTTACTGTTTTCTATATGTTACCCCAGTTTTCTGTTCCTATTTTTGTCCTCTAATTTTTTTCTTCCTTCTGTGGTTTTTTTTTTTTTTTTTTTAAATGAGTTGCCTGTCTTTTGATCACTGAGTTTACGAGCTTTTTTTTTTTTTTTTTTTTTTTTTAACTTTTGAGTTTATTTATTTATTTATTTATGGCTGTGTTGGGTCTTCGTTTCTGTGTGAGGGCTTTCTCTAGTTGTGGCAAGTGGGGGCCACTCTTCATCGCGGTGCGCGGGCCTCTCATTATCGTGGCCTCTCTTGTTGCGGAGCACAGGCTCCAGACGCGCAGGCTCAGCAACTGTGGCTCACGGGCCCAGTTGCTCCGCGTCACGTGGAATCTTCCCAGACCAGGGCTCGAACCCGCATCCCCTGCATTGGCAGGCAGACTCTCAACCACTGCGCCACCAGGGAAGCCCCCTTCTGTGGTTTTAATTGAGCATTTTATATGATTCCATTTTCTCTCTTTTCTTAGCATTATCTGTTATGCTTCTGATAACTTTTGATAAAAAAACTTTTTCAGAGGTTTCCCTAGAGTTTGCAATATACATTTACAACTAATCGAAGTCCATTTTCAAATAACACTGTACCACTTCATGGGTACTGCAAGTACTTTACAATAACCAAATATTCCTAATTCCTTCTTCCCATGCCTTGGATAATTGCTGTCATTAATTTCACTTATACATAAGCTATAATCATTGAATACATTGTTGCCGTTATTATTTTCTCTATTAAGAATAAGAATACTAAAAGTTTTTCATTTTACCTTCACTTATTCCTTCTCTAATGCTCTTCCTTTCTTTATGTAGGTCCAGGTTTCTGACCTATAACATCTCCTTCTCTCTGAGGAACCTCTTAACATTTCTTGCAGGACAGGTTTACTGGCAACAAATTCCCTCAATTTTTGTTTGTCTGAGAAAGTCTTTATTTCTCCTTCACTTTGGAAGGATAATTTCTCAGGATACAGAATTCTAAGTCGATGAGGTTTTTTTTCTCTCAAGACGAAACATTTCACTACACACTCTTCTTACTTGGATGGTTTCTGAGGAGCAGTCAGATGTAATTCTGATCTTTGTTCCTCTGTAGGTAAGGTGATTTTCCCCCCTGGCTTCTTTCAGTATTTTTTCTTTATCTTTGATTTTCTGCAATTTGAAGATAATATGCTTAGGCATAGTAGGTTTGTTTTGTTGTTGTTCTTGTTCTTGTTTTTATCCTGCTTAGTGTTCTCTGAGCTTCCTGGATCTGTGTTTTGGTGTCTGATATTAATTTTGGGAAATTCTCAGTCATTATTGCTTCAAATATTTCTTCTGTTCCTTTCTCTCATTCTTTAGTACTCCTATTATGTGTATGTTACACCTTTTGCAGTTCTCCACAGTCCTTGGATATCCTGTTCCACTTCTCTTTTCAGTCATTTTTCTCTTTGCTTTTCAGTTTTGGAAGCATCTATAGACATATCCTCAAGCTCAGAGATTCTTTCCTCAATCATGTCCAGTCTACTAATGAGTACATCAAAGGTATTCTTCATTTTTGTTATAGTGTTTTTGATCTCTAGCATTTCTTTTCGAGTCTTTCTTAGAATTTCCATCTCTCAGCATATATTGCCCATCTGTTCTTGCATGTTGTTTACTTTATCCATCTAAGTGCCCTTAACATAATAATCATAGTTATTTTAAAACCTAATCTGATAATTCCAACAGCTCTGCCAGATCTGAGTCTTGTTCTGGTGCTTGCTCTCTCTTCAAACTGTGTTTTTTGCCTTTGAGTATGCATTGTAATTAATTGAAAGCCAGACATGATGTAAAGGAACTGCAGTAAATAGGCCTGTAGTCATGTGGTAGAGGGGGAAGTGAGGAGGGGAGTCCTATAGTCCTATGATTAGGGCTCAGTCTTTTTTTTTTTTAATTAATTAATTTATTTTATTTATTTATTTTTGGCTGTGTTGGGTCTTCCTTGCTGCGTGCGTGCTTTCTCTAGTTGTGGTGAGCGGGGGCTACTCTTCATTGCAGTGCGTGGGCTTCTCGTTGTGGTGGCTTCTCTTGTTGCGGAGCACGGGCTCTAGGCACACGGGCTTCCGTAGTTGTGGCTCACAGGCTCTAGAGCGCAGTCTCAGTAGTTGTGGCTCGTGGGCTCTAGAGTGCAGGCTCAGTAGTTGTGGCGCACGGGCTTCGTTGCTCCGCGGCATGTGGGATCTTCCCGGACCAGGGCTTGAACCCTTGTCCCCTGCATTGGCAGGTAGATTCTTAACCACTGCGCTACCAGGGAAGCCCAGGGCTCAGTCTTTTAGTGAGAATGTACCTCTGGATTGTGAACTTCACAAGTGCTTCTCAGTTTTTTTCACCCCCTTAAGTGGAACAGGATGGCTAGAGCTGGCTGGAGTTGGGGATTTTCCTTCCCCCAGATTGTTTAGGCTCTGCTGAAATCCCAGCAGGTTAGGCTGAGGTAAAATAGTTTCTTCTGGGGGTGTTAAGAAGAATGGAACCCTCTGACATATTTCAAAATGGTTACTTTTTGTCTCCCCCTGCTGGAAGCATGACCCGATTTTTCTCTGACATTTGCTGTGAGAACCTGGTAGAGCTCCTAGAGGTAAAACTCACAAAAGTTTGGGCGCCTCTATGAGACTGGGTCCCCCTGGAGTTTTTAAATCTCAAACTTGTCCACATGGAGCCTCCAGCAATTCACCGATCACAGTTGAGGTTTGCCTGCCCTACTGCTGGTTCCCAGGGAGGTTTCTGTCCGTGGGTTTCTGCTCTGGTAGCTGTGTGTATCCACCTGTCTGTGTTTCCACTTTTTGGAGCAGTGGTTTGCCCTGTGTCCTCAATTCTCTGACAGGTCTAAGAAGGGTTGTTTATTCTCGGTTTTTTTTCAGCTTTTCACCTGTTAGGACAGAGTACAGACTTCCAAGCTCCTTACTTGCCCAACTGGAAACTGGAAGCCTCTCTGCTTTTTGGTTTGCATGAGTAACTTGTATAGTCTATATAGTAATTCCTTATCATTTTTAGATTTACAAATATCTTCTCCCATTCTATCACCTATTGTCCATGGTATCCTCTTTTGAACAGATATCCTTAGTTTTGACATCATCAAATTAATCCATTTTTTTCCTTCTGGTTTGTGCTTTTGAGGTTTTGTATAAGGAGTTCCGTGCTCAACCCAGGTCCCAAAGGTACCCTCTTATATTTTCTTCCATTAACTTTAGAGTTTTACTTTTCACATTGAGGTCTTTTGTCATTTAGAGTGTACATTTCTATTCGGTGTCAGGCAGGAATCCTACTTTGTCTTTCTCCGTCTACTAAGCTGGTTTAATCTGCCCCTTCTTCATCGATGTGCGGTGCCGAACAACCATATACTCATGGTCTGACTTTGAGTTGTCTATTCTATTCCATGGTCTATTGGTCTGTTTTTGTGCAAAACAATCTTCTTGTTTTGCTTTGTCTGGCTTTTTACGTGGCTTTGTAGTGTGCTGCTCTTCACTCTTGTAAGGTTGACTTAATCCTGCTCATCCATATACATTTTAGAATAAGTATATCAAGTTCCTGGAAAATATACCTGGAATCTTTACTGGGATTTCATTGCATATATAAATTAATTCATAAAGAACTGACTCCTGTGTAATATTAAGTAATTCCATCCAAAAGCATAAAATTTCCCTCAATTTCTTCAGGTTAATTTCTACGTCCTTTATTAGAGTTTTAAAGTTTTCTCCGTAGGCTTCTTTTCTTTTCTTTTACAACTTTAAATCAGTTTATTGACACAGTAACACAACACACTTGCCTCCCTGACACCCCCACCCCCTCGCCCAGTCTAGACCTCTCCCCCTTCCTCCCCCCTTAGAACAAGCTGTTCAGTGAAAACAGAAAAGGGCAGGCCACTTCTACGCCCGCAGTGCCACTGCCAAGCCCTGGGGAGCAGGGTCTCAGGCACTGCTCAGAACCTGTTAGAGAGGGGCGCAGCTAGCTCTAGACTCAGCCAGGCAAAGGCATCCAGCCCCTCGGAGCAGATTCTCCCACAACCCCCAGGCCCTGAGCTGCTCTTCCTCTTCCCCTCTGCTGTCTGTGACCCTAGGAAGGACATACCTCGGGCCTGCGGCCGAGAGCGAGAACTCCTGGCCGTAATCTGAGAATTGGAGTTTGGCTAGTGTTTTATAAGGCCCAGGCACCCCCAAAAAAAAGCCCTGGTGGTGGGAGTGAACTTCAATGCCCCTATTTTAAATGCACTGATAACATGAAACAGATTAAGCCAGCTTAACCAAATGCCAGAATAACACGAACCTGTAAAGGAGGGGTCAGACCTGCTTTCTCCAGGCCAGACACAAATGCACAGAGAGAAGCCCAGGTGGAGTGTCAAAAAACAACTGAAGGACACTGCCCAGGGGCTGAAAAGCCTATACTCCTGAGTCCCCGGGGTGACAGGAAGCAAGGAAAGAAAATACACAAGTCTTAAAAACCAAAAAAGAAAGCCCAACAGCAGGGGAACCTCAGCCTGAGAGTGCTGTCCACCAGCTCTCCAGGCCTTGCCCCCGGACCCAGACAGTCCCTCCCCCTCTAGGCAATGTCCTCCCCTAGGCTAGATAGAGCACATCACACAGCGCAGTTTAAAAAGCTTCTAATGCCAGTTCATAAACATCTTCATTTACTATTGGTGATTACATGTGAATAATATGTTTATACTGTTCTTTATGGAAAACAATTTCAATGAGTCAACGCCGAGAACACAATAGGCAACCCTCACCCTGAGCCCCTCAGCGTCCTGCCCTAGACAGCACGAAGCCCCCTCCTCTGTCCCAGGGCTGCCTAACTTCCCCTCTTCCCCCACTGTGGCTCTTGGGCAAAGCATCCTCTATGACCATTAGTCCTCATCGGACAAGTTCTGGTCCAGGGGGTAAACCATGAACATCACATCTGGTCGAGAGGGGACACAGGGATGGCCTGGACGCACAATCTCAAAGCCCAAGAAGCTGAAGGTCTCCAGGAGTGGAGCTCTGTCTTCCCGGCCCTTCCTGAAGCGGATGAAGACGTAGTTCACTTTCATCTTCTCTTCAGCAAACTCTAGCAGTGCTAACAACCCTTCTTTGCTCCCATCAGCTAATAATCCATCTGGGATTTCTACAAACAGGCTCTGGCTGGACAGGACTGCATCCCAGGAAGAGACCTTCACCTCGGTGACCTCATACTGGAAGTGGACGATGTGAGGTTTTCCATCGTTCACAGGGAGGTCCTGGGTCACAGTGCGCTTCTCGTCCTTATACGTTAGAGCTGAGACAGAAGGATCCCTGCCGCCCCCTCGCCCACCGGGGAGCTTCGACAGTGGGTGAGGGGCATCAGGAGCACCACAGAGGCCCCGGAACAATGTGCCTGCAGCACTGGAGCTGGGGACAGTTACTCAAAGGCAAAATACTACTGTCCTGGGTGTTTATCATCGTCGGCGGCTCTGCTCAGGGTGGGAAGAGGCGGCGCAGGGAGTGGGTAGGTGGATGAGTGGGCGGGTGCGGGGTCGCGTGTGCGCACGCGCGGGGCCGAGCTCTGCGGGCCAAGTCCCTGTCGGGCAGCGGGCCCAGAGCGCTCCTCCTGCCTCAGCGAGCACCTGCTTCCAGCTCCGTTTCTTTTATATTCTTGGTTAAGTTCATTCCTAGGCATTGTACACGCTTTTTTGCTGCTGTTGTTACTAGAAGTCGGTTCTGCTGGTGAAGAGAAATGTTACGGATTTATTTTTTTAGGTTAATATTGTATCTAGTGATTTTACTGAATTCTCTTAATAGTTTTAAGTCTATCTGTTGCTTCTCTTTGTTTTTACAAGGCAAATGAAAATGTTATTTCTACATGATGATGGTTTTTTAATAGAAGTATAGTTGATTTACACCTTTGCGTTAGTTTCTGGTGTACAGCAAAGTGGTTCGGTTTATACATGTATATTTTTTTCATATTCTTTCCATTACGGTTTATTACAGGCTCTCGAATATAGTTCCCTGTGCTATACAGTAGGACCTTGTTATCTATTTTATATATAGCAGTTTGTATCTGCTAATCTCAAACTCCTAATTTATCCCTCCCCCACCTCCTTTCTCCTTTGGTAACCATAGTTTGTTTCCTACGTCTATGAGTCTGTTTCTGTTTTGTAAATAAGTTCATTTGTATCATATTTTAAATTCCACATATAAGTGATATATGGTATTTTTCTTTCTCTTTCTGACTTACTTCACTTAGCATGATAATCTCCAGGTCCATCCATGTTGCTGCAAATGGCATTATTTCATTCGTTTTTATGGCTGAGTAGTATTCCATTAAAGAAGATTATATATATATATAGATATATATATATAGATATATAGATATATATAGATATATAGATATATAGATATCTCCATTCTTCTTTATCCATTCAACCTGATACTTTTATCTTTTCTCTTCTAATCCTTCTATCTCTTATTCTTTCTTCCTAATAGCTTTGTCTAGAACTTCTATTATTGTATGTTGAATGGTAGCAGTACAGTTGGATTCCTTACTTTTTTCCAGATTTTAAAAAGAATGCACTTAAAATCTCTTAAGTATGATTGCTTTAAGTTTTTGATATATCGCTTTTACCAAGTTAAAAATGTCTTTCCTATACCCAGTTTGCTAAGTTATTGAACCATAAATAGGTAATGAACTTTATCAAATGCTTTTTCTTCACCAATTGAGATACTTGTATGATTTTTGTCCTTTATTAATGAGGTGATTTCTGATGTTGAGCCAACCTGAAATTCCTGGGATAAACCCTACTTGATCAAAATAAATTTTTTTAAAATATAAAACTGGGTTATATGACTGGGTTAGTTAGCTGATATTTTATTTAGGATTTTTATATCTACATCATAGTTGAAACAAGCCTATCCTTTCATTTATTGCTTTGTCTTTACTGACTTTGGAACCAAGATTACATTGGTTTCATAAAATGATCTGGGCAGCTTTTGCCCTTTTCTAATTTTTTGGAAAAACTTATAGAAGACAGGAATTAACAGTTCCTTGAAAGTTTGGTATAACTCCAGAAGTTCATAAACTTTTTACTACCGTGACTCCTCCAGCCTCATTGTTTTCTACTGTTTACCACGTATTTTGAAAGATTTGGTTTAGATTAATAAGTGTACAAGTTTTTCTTTCCCTAGGTGGCTACATGCTGTAAAGTACACACAGCCCTTAAGAATGGTGCCACCGGGCTTCCCTGGTGGCGCAGTGGTTAAGAATCCACCTGCCAATGCAGGGGACACAGGTTCGTGCCCTGGTCCAGGAAGATCCCACATGCCGCGGAGCAACTAAGCCCGTGTGCCACAACTACTGAGCCCGCGTGCTGCAAGCCCGCGCACCTAGAGCATGTGCTCCGCAACAAGAGAAGCCACCACAATGAGAAGCCTGCGCACCGCAATGGAGAGCAGCCCCCACTCGCCGCAACTAGAGAAAGCCACGCGCAGCAACAGAGAACAAAAGCAGCCAAAAGTAAACAAATTTATAAAAAAAAAAAACAGAACAGTGCCACCACAAACTCAAGGTCATCCACTTCAATTGGACTGTCAACACTTTTACTCCCTGGAAGTAAAAGGGTGGTATCCCTCAGCCGTACCTCAAGTCTCCTCCTTAGCACTCACCTTTTACCTTGGAATAGATGACTCAGCCTCCTACTTCACTGAGCAAAGGGGACCCCTAGAGACTAGGTCTCCTGAATCTCACCTACCTACTTACAGTGACTGTACATCCACACCCAATCACACCTCTTTCCACCCATCTCAGAAAACGAGGTGTTCCTTCTTAAATCCAAGACAATTCCTCTAAGTGTGCTTCAAAACCCCATCCCTTTCTCCCAGGGACCTCACTCCTTTCTACATCCTCTCTCTCTCCTAAAATTTAAACCCTCCCTCCCTACAGGGCTCCTTCTCCTCAGACCAGCAACATAATCAAATCTCACCCATCGCCAAAAAATCCCTCCTTTGTGCGCTGTGGGACAGGCATTCTCACGCTCGGCAGGTGGGAGTGTAAATTGGCAAGATCATTCTGGGAAGCAATTTGGTAACCTGAATCAAAAGCCTGAAAAATATTTGCACCCTTTGTCCCAGTAATCCTACCTCCAGAAATCCATCTAAGGAAGTAATCAGAAATGCTGACAAGGAGAGATGTTTAAAAATGTTAATCTCACTGTTATTTTAACAGCAAAAATTGGAAACAATCTAAAGGTTCAATGATCGGGGATCGGTTAAATAAACTGTACTTAAATATAATGAAATTTCATGCAGTCACTAAAAATATCATTTTTAAAGAAGAGTTGACATGGGGAACTGTTCATGAAGCAATGTTGTAAGTGAAAACAGCAGCATATAAAAAATATATACAGTACGGTACTGATTTTGTTATATATAAAAATGGCTAATGCTTCTGGAATGTTAGCTATTATATACACCCTCTCCCTCAATCTTCACAACATTCCTCTACAGTTAATACTGTTATTCACGTTTTGTAGAGAAAGAAACCAACTAGAAAGGAAAACATCAATATCTATGGGGAGGAAGATGGGTTACTGATGAATTTCATTTTCTTCATACTCTTTTGTACTTTCTAACTCTTTAACAAGGAGGTATTACTTTTTGTCCAACAGAAATACGGAATCATTCTTCTCCATTCTGGTTTATATATGTGAGTAATGAACAATTTGAACAATCCAGAGAAAATGAAAACCCTCCTCCCACTACTGCTATTCCAACCACCAGAGACAGTCCACTGTGTACAGTCTGGCTGCTTTATATTTGCTTTTGTTGTTTGTTTCTTATTTTTATTTTTGGCTGCGTTGGGTCTTTGTTGTTGCTCATGCGCTTCCTCTAGTTGCGGCGAGCAGGGGCTACTCTTCCTTGTGGTGCGTGGGCTTCTCCTTGCGGTGGCTTCTCTTGTTGTGGAGCACAGGCTCTAGGCGCACGGGCTTCAGTAGTTGCAGCACGCGGGCTCAGTAGTTGTGGCACACGGGGTCTAGGGCACACAAGCTTCAGTAGTTGTGGTGTATGGGCTCAGTAGTTGTGGCTCGTGGGCTCTAGATCCCAGGCTCAGTAGTTGTGGCACACGGGCTTAGTTGCTTTGTAGCATATGGGATCTTCCCGGACCAGGGCTCAAACCCATGTCCCCTGCATTGGCAGGTGGATTCTTAACCACTCCTCCACCAGGGAAGTCCCTATATTTGATTTTAATTTATATTTGGCTTTGGTATTTATATTTGCTTTTCAAATGTGCATGTAGACATATACACTTGAAAAAGCAAATGTGATCATCTCACACATCAATACTTAAAACTCGACAATTAGAGTCCTCTCAATGGCTGTATTTTGGTTTCCACCCTGAAGGATGTCCAGGGTCCCTTTCTGTTGGAGCAGCCCATGTTTAATTTTGCCAAGTGGTGAACCATCTCTGTCTGTGTGTGCCTGGCCACCCCAAGGGCTCCTGGTTTGGGGTCTGGATAACCAAGTTCTTGTCCTATTTCTGCCATTTACTAGCTGTGCTACCAGAGGCTAATCCCTTTTTCTCTCTGGGAGCCTGTTTCCCCATCCTTCACACTGGGTAACAGCTCTTGCCTTGCCCACTTTAAGGAGACATTGTGATGCTCCAACTGGCTGATGGCAGTGGCTGGTTAAGTGCTGCCCCCGAAGCAGTCCTCCTTGGACTCCTCCCTTCTGCCTCTCCTCCCCATTTCCCTGCAGCCTGAAGGATTCTTCAACTTGTCTTACATAGAGAAGGGGGCCAGAGGGCCGCAAGAAGGGAAGGGACATGGTCCCCAGACAAGCGCTAGAGGCCCAGAGGCTCGAGGCTGGCTTTTGGGCCCCCTCCAGCTCACTCAAGAGTCTTCTGACTGACATCGGCGGAGGAGGACTCTCCGGAGGTGGGAGCAAAAAAGAAATGCCTGGAGTGCAACGGCGTGTACCAGGGGAAAGCACTCGAGAGCTGAAAACGCTACCTGGCTTCCACTTCCAAAGCGCATTTTAAAGGCTCTGTGGGAGCGAGCGGGTGCAGCGGCCAGGGCCTTCTTCCGCGGAGCCGCCGCCCTCTGGTGGCGGCATGCGAATATTACAGCTGCTGTATAGGCCCCGCCTCCCCGTGCAGAGGCTGAGTTGCCACTCACATACTGAAAGTAAGGGGCCCTTAGGGAGCTCTCAACGAAGACTGAAACCTGGCAGAACGGGAAGCCAGGCCTGGGTGAACCAGGACTGGAACCTGGGACTCCAGATGCCCCACCCAATAGATGCTTACAACAGCTTCTAGTAATCGTTAAAGCAAAAGGCACCAGACAATGACAGATTTTATGCAGGCTATTGCAGTAGAGAGAAGGTTCATTAATGAGAACCCTCTCAAACAAAAGGAAGGGGCCTGAGGTTTTAGAGAGGCAGGTGAACCAGGGAGTCATCAACCAGTCTCGTGGGAATAGCAAGAAAGGATGTAGACGGGTTGTTTTCTTGGCATATGCGAGAGCAAGGTGGTCCTGTATCCCCAGAGCTTAAAGAGGTGGGAGAATTTTTTTCGTTCATTCGTTCTCCTATTACAGGATCTTTTTTATCGTTTCAAGTATTTATTTATTTATTTATTTATTTTTGGCTGCATTGGGTCTTCGTTGTGGTGTGCAATCTTCTCATTGAGGTGGCTTTTCTTGTTACAGAGCACGGGCTCTAGGCACACGGGCTCAGTTGTTGTGGCTCACGGAATCTAGAGCACAAGCTCAGTAGTTGCGGCACACGGGCTTAGTTGCTCTGTGGCATGTGGTATCTTCCCGGACCAGGGATCGAACCTGTGTCCCCTGCATTGGCAGGCGGATTCTTAAACGCTGCGCCACCAGGGAAGTCCCAGGAATTTCTTAATCATAGCTGCCTTTTGGGAGCACAGGGTTCAGATGAAGTTCAACGCTGTCATAATGGAGCAGGCTGCAGGATGGCCATTTAAGAGGTGAGGATAGTGAGGCCCAGGTCACACATCTGTGGGTTTCAGTGGTTGACAAGATTCCAACCTGCACATACGAAGACAGCAAGGAGACCCCAACCTGAAGTTGAAAGTTCCCTCCAAGAGTAAAATCATAAGTCATCGTCCAAGGGAGCAGCCCAGCCAGCAGCAGAAATGGCCTGCTTGGTTGCGGCTTTCTGTTTGATGGAGCGTATCAGCGACATGCTGGCATCACCCAGGAAAAGTGTTGGGATTTACCAACACTTTTGGTAAGGCAGGGTGGTGGCCCTGAAGATACTGTGAAGTCCCTTAGTCAAGTCTAGGGAAGGACCAGAAACAGGGCAGTTCTGGGATTCAGCTATCGTCTCTCTGTTAGCCAATCTGTCTGTCTGTCTGTCTGTCTCTGTGGCCCCCACTCTGTTTTTCTTCCTACCCATCCTTTCTCACCCACAATCTCTACTCCCCGGTAACTTCAACTGGCACCTGGACACTTGCGGCCACCCCAGCCCCTGAGTCTACCCAACCTCCAGTCGTAGAGCCCACCACGAACTGCAGCTTCCTTTGGGTCTTTTAAGACCCCTCCCCAGAGCCAGCCTGTGTTTTCAAGCCAGGCCCCAAGTCACTGACTGCCCTGCCTGTGCCCTGCCAGGCCTCTGACAGGCAGCCCACCAGGGTGCCTCTCTTGCTCAGGGTTGGGTGGATGGGGTTACATGATCTGCTTCTTGCAGGGGCTTGGACAGGACAGCTGCCCTCAGAGGCGTCAGGAGTAGCTGCGTCCAGGTGGCCTGAGGCTACAGTTTGGGAAGCCAGGATGGAAGTGTCATCATCTTCAGGCACTTGAGCCCACTCATGGGTCCTGAGCTTCGCCTGCAGGAAGGTGCTGACTGAAGAGGGTGGTCTGAATGACCAGAGAGAAGAGGACGCCAGTGTGACAAGCCCAGGCTGTGGTCCCAGCAGTACCCCTGGCCAGCCCACCCCGTTGCACAGCCTCTTTGACAACCTTCTTCCTTCTTGGCATGAGGATTGCCCTTCTTGGCTAGGATCGCCCTAGCCCGATGCCACTAGCCGCAAAAATCACCACTGGCACAGGGGCCTGCTCACCAAGAAGGTTCCAAGCGCCCATTTGTCAATCCATGTGCTTTTTCTCCAGGAAAAGGAGACACCAGCAATCATGACTTGAAAGGATGATCCAATGAGCAGTTGAATTTCTCCTGGTAAATGAATCAGTTGGCTTCCTGATCTACAAATCAGCCTCTCTGAGTCAGCTGAAGTGACCCTCTACTCAGTCTGACCAACTCGGAGACTGTGTCAGGCAGGGATCTTTCATTACAGGTGACAGGAACCCAATGTGGACAATCTAAAGGAAATGGGAACTAGATTAAGATGACCTGGCATGTGGCATGGAACCCCATGCTGGGCGGACAGCTGGACCGCAGGGATGCGTAGGGCCACCGCTCAGACCTCGCACAGCCTCTCCCCACTCGCCTGACACACCCTCTGCACATCACTGCTTCCACCCGCCCCAGGCTGCATCTTACACCATTAACCCTTGGGGAGGGGTGATCTGACCTAAGTCCAAACATCCTGAAGAAAAATGGGCTCTGATTGGTATGTTCAGGTACCCACCCCCAACAATCAACTGCGCCCACTTCCCACTGAACAAAATGGCTTTCTATAACTGGGGAAGGTGATGGGAGGGGCACTGGAGGTAGGGGACAGCAGCGCTAGAATGAGCGCTTCTCTGGTGTGTC
This sequence comes from Balaenoptera ricei, assembly GCF_028023285.1. Lineage (NCBI taxonomy): Eukaryota > Metazoa > Chordata > Mammalia > Artiodactyla > Balaenopteridae > Balaenoptera > Balaenoptera ricei. The sequence continues at coordinate 68,786,796 of NC_082640.1, forward strand.
TTTGTTACCCCTCTGCTCTGGCCTTTCTTCTTCCATGAATGCCCTTACTACTCCCTCACCCCCTTTACCAGGCTGGCTCTGCCCTCCTTTGAGACTCAAGTTGGCTGTCACCTCCTCCTGGAAGCACCTACCCCTGCCCCACGGGTGCCCCTCATTTGTGCTCCCACAGCGCCCTCCCTTCCTGCTTCCATTCCCGCCAGCTCATCCTAGCTCGTGACTGACTTGAAGACTCGGCCATGTCTTATCCTCAGGGCCTGGGACACAGAGGAGGTTCAGGAAATGTTTCCTGAATAAACTGATTCTGAGGGCTTGGATTCAGGAATGAGGGTGATTTTTCAGAAAGGCATCCCAGGATTTCCTTTCCAATTGTTTCTCACGTGATGCAGGGTATCACGTTCAATTCTTGAGTTTCAATTCCTGCTTCACCATGTATTAGTTGGACAAGTTACCTAGCCTCCTAAGTTTCCTGACTCCCTCAGTTCCTCATCTGTAGAATGCGAATACCGATAGCACCTACTTCAAAGGACTGTTGTGAGGGTTAAATTAGATACTGCTTAGCACAATTCCTGGGACAATATACATACTCATTATTTTATTATTGCTTTTACTATCATCGTATGCCCCCCTCACTCTCCAGCAGCGCGGAACCCTGTAGCTGTGCAGGGAATGGGATGCCCCTCTCTCCAGCCCCTCACAATCCATAAACAATCGTTACTCCATCAATAAAACAAAGGCTCAGACTGGAGCCTCACTGGACTTCTGTAACAAAGGTAGCATCATTCATATGTAAAATCTTTTGGAAAATATAGTAAGGAAAAGTATCAAGTAGTCTAATACATTATACTTTGGTATACCTTTTCCAGTCTATTTTCTTATGAATGTTAAATGCAGTTTTAATCATACTGCATATATATATATATATTTGCTTTCTATTGTCCATAGTAGCATCATATCCAACAACAAAAAAAACAAACAACACAATCCAAAAATGGGCAGAAGACCTAAATAGACATTTCTCCAAAGAAGACATACAGATGGCCAAGAGGCACATGAAAAGCTGCTCAGCATTGCTAATTATTAGAGAAATGCAAATCAAAACTACAATGAGGTACCACCTAACACTGGTCAGAATGGCCAGCATTAAAAGTCTACAAATAACAAATGCTGGAGAGGGTGTGGAGAAAGGGAACCCTCCTACACTGTTGGTGGGAATGTAAACTGGTGCAGCCACTATGGAAAACAGTACGGAGGTTCCTCAAAAAACTAAAAATAGAGTTGCCATATGATCCAGCAATCCCATTCCTGGGCACATACCCAGACAAAAATTATAATTAGAAAAGTTACAGGCACCCCTGTGTTCATAACAGCACTAATTACAATAGCCAAGACATGGAAACAACCTAAATGTCCATCAACAGATGAATGGATAAAGAAGGTGTGGTATATATATATATATATATATATATATATATATATATATATATATATATATATACATACACATATACATACAATGGAATATTACTCAGCCATCAAAAAGAATTAAATAATGCCATTTGCAGCAACATGGATGGACCCAGAGATTATCAAACTAAGTGAAGTCAGAAAGAGAAAGACATAGTAGCATCATATCATGCCTGCTACATTGTTATAGATCATGCTGAATACACCATTTCCCAACTTTTCAAGAAAGATAATTTTTTTAAAGTTACAATCATGACTCTTATACAGAAACAAACTGAACACATTTAAAGATATTCTTTAACTCATTATTAACCAGGGACCCAGGAAGATGCTATAACCAATTCAAAGGCAAAAGTACAGAACAGGCACATTTATAGACACGTTTATAGGAATATTGAGATGAATGTGTAAATGGAGTCAAAACTGGCTTCTTGCACAGTGGGGAAGGAAGTCAATTGAACGCCCACTGGACTGAATTTTTGCAGGTCCCTAAACATGTCTGCTGCTGGCTGGACTCATTCATTGTACTGTGAAAGGTTGTGACCCAAGAAAATCCCACATAGTTGGATTGCTATTCAAGGATGAAGGCATCATACAATCTCAGATATGAATATACCAGATCTAGCTGGCCAGGCTGCTCATGACTGCCAGGAGGAGACACTCACAGATCACTTATAAAAGCGGGGTAGAAAGGGAATCCACGCCATCAAGCGAGCTAAAAAACAATATGGATGGTACAATCCCATTTTATAGTGATGCTAATATATGCTAAAATGTATATAGAAAAATCTACAGGAATATATGCCAAACTGTTAACAGTCTTTATCTCTGGAAGGTGGAGTGAGGAAGGATTTTTCATTACCTATGGGTTTGGGGGTTTGTTTGTTTTTTTGCAATATTTGAATTATTTACAATGGACCTGTATTACTTTTATAATTTTTAAAATAAGAAGGAAGATGGCAGTTTACACGCTACACATTAAGACTTTATGGATGCTTTCAGATATTCACTCATGCAATCTTCCTGAAAGAATTACTCAAATTACTTAAGTGCATATAGACTCCAACCCACTGAAACATAAGTCAAAATCAAGAATTTAAGGAAATGCAGTGTGGCTGATTATATTTCTCAAGTATGACCACACCAACATATGTATGTATGTAATGTGTATGTATATGTACATGTTTGTGTACATGTATGTATGTATGTGAGCATCCCACTTGTTCATCTTATGTAATGATGTTGACATACTTCCATTCGATCTGGGTGGACCTTTATAACTGCCCCAACCAATAGGATGCAGCAGAAGTGACAATGAATCATTTCCGAGATTAGGTCATCAAATTATCTATAGTACGGCTTCCACCTGGATCTCTCTCTTGGGGGATGCTTGCCCTTGGAACTCAGCCCCTGCATTTCGAAGAAGTATAGGCTACACAAGAGGCCATGTGTGGCGTTCTGGTTAATAGCCCCAGCCAGGCCCCCAGCTGGGTGACAGCCAGCACCAACCATGGGTGGATGAACAAGCCTTCAGATGATTAAGGCCAAGCTAGAAACTCAAGCCTCTGAGCCTTCCTGCTGAGGCCTCCAACGTCATGGCGGAGAGACAGGCCATCCCTGCCATACCCTGTCTAAGTTCCTGATGCACAGAAACTGCAGGAGATAGTAAATGATTACTGTTTTAAGCCATTAAGGTTTGGGGGAGCAATATATGCAGCCATAGTGACTGGAACATGCAGTATAAGCATAGAGAATTCAATATAAATATCATAAACATGGTTAAAATTTGAATGACGAATTCCCATTTTTGAAAAAAGAAGACCTATATAGTTTTTAAAAAGAGAGATATGATAATTGAGCCTTTAATGGAGAGGCATGGAAGTAGGGAGCTGGGAAACTTCTCAGCTTACTTTGTAAGGGAGGAAAAAAATTATAGATTTTTCTTGAATTTGAGAGTTGGAGAAACATGGGTCCAAGAAAGTGTTTTATAATCTGGAAGGTGTTAACAGAATTAAAACAATAAGCTGTACACTTTCCAAATCACAGAAGATAAAAAACAAATCATACATATCATAGAAGGCAAAAAACAAGAGAAACACAAAAAAGAGAAAGCATAGACCAAAACACGAAAATAAAGCCCAAACATGAAAATAAGACCAAACATGCCAGAATAAATATAAATGCATTACGCTCCTCTACTAAAAGGCAAAGACCCTCCAACTGAGTTAATACAATTTCATTACTACAATGCACCCATATTACTGTATATAAGATATAGCTAAATAAAGATACACCCTTTCCATCTGTGGCATCTGCACATTAGGCAAACACGCCTTCCAGACAGACCTCTTGCCAGTTCCACTCAGCTCCCTGCCTCTTAAGTCTCCAGATGGATGTGGGCTAACGGTAGGGCCCAGGGCAGACAGAAGTGACCACCTCAGGAAGCCATACCTTCGTGAGAGGAGGAGCTGCCCAGTTTTCTGGCTGGAACAACCCCGAACAGGGAGTGAGGGTCAAACATTCCCCCTACATGCTTCCTGTCTGAAGGTTCTAGGCCAGATTAGAGGGCAAAGCATGCTCAGGCCACCAACCATGCCATCTTGCCCAGCCCACTGGCACATCATTAGGGAAAATTCCTCCCGGACTCCTGCCAATCATTTGCTACTTTTTCTGAAAGGTTCTGAGTTTTTATCTTTTCCTATGTCTTAATTAGCTTTCAAATTGGGAAGTTGGGAGATGGTCTATCTAGGAAGGTTGTTTAATGCCATCTTAAGTCTAACGTCTTATTATCTTAGGAGACATTTTAAAAAAACTGTCAATGCAACATCAGGTGCTGTGCTACGTGCTCAGAGCACAGTAATGAATAAAGCCTGGCCCCAGCCCTGGAGAGGCGCTCACGGCCCGGGGAGGGGGGCAGGGAGCAAGCAAGTACACAGCTAACGGAAGGCAGAAGGAAGTAAGTGCTAAATATCGGTGCCGCGTGGCAAGGACAGGGAGGAGGGAGCACTTAACGCTGATGGAGGAACGGAGGAGGCTTTATGGCGAGTCTGCAGGGCCCTCCCTCTGAGCCCACAACAGTAACTATAAACGGAGGAAAGTCCCCACACGCCCAAAGCGCCGTCAGCATTCAGAGCCTGGTCTTCCTGGGGCAGCTGAGCCACTTGGAGGGGAAGGCCCCCTCCCCTGGGGCAGGGAGGCTGTGACCCTCAGGAGGGGCGAGGGGAGAGGGCAGATGAAACGGGTCACATTGGGTTCAGGGGAAAGCAGTGGCCCAGGATGAGGCGTCGTCATGCAGGAGACCCCAGCCCCGAGGACTTCAAGGTTTCTGACCTTACCTAAGGTGAAATGTTGCTAACGGTCAGGGGGTGAGTTGTGGGCATTTTCTCAGTCCCAGCTTGGAGGGGAGGCAGAAACGAGACAGGGAGCTGGTGGGGTCCAGCCCCAGGAAACATGAGTGGGGGTCTCAGCTAAAAGGGGGGGAAGGGGACCAGCATTTATTAGGTCCCTCCTCGGGGCCAGGCACTACAGAGCATTAGCTTATCTAATCTTTGTAACTCTGCAAATACTTACTGAGCACCTACTCTGTGCCAAACACTGTTTTAGGCACTGGGGATACAGTGGTAAACAAAAATCAAGCTCTTCGTGAACAAATAAACAAATATTTGACATAATTTCAGTGATAAATACCTATCACCAGTATTAAGTATTATGAAGAAAAATAAAGGGGAAAAGAATAAAAGGAGGTGCCATTGTCAAGAAGTGGTCAGGGAGGCCTCCTGGAGAAGGTAACATCTGAGCAGCGACCCGACTTAGCAAGAGAAAGAGCCTTACAGCATTCAGGGAGGTTTCCCCAGTCCAGAGATGAAGAAACAAACCTCAGAGAAATGCAGTGGCTTTCCCTAGCTTACAAAGCTCCTAAGACTCCTCTAGGGGAAGGTATGAGATTCTAGGCTCAGGTGACGTACTGAGAGCCAGCACCTGACCCTCAGACCCTCCATTCACAGACAGTTGTGGTTACAGACCCTTAGACCGACACACTTGGTAAGAAGTCAGCCCTTGGTTTCTTTCACTTTATTTCTTCCCCTTCCCCTTCTCTCCCTCTTTCTCCCCCTCCTCCCTCCTCCCTCCTCCTCCTCCTCCACCTCCTTCTCCTTCTTGCTTTTACAACATTTTATTATAAATAAACATTGGGAAGTTTATTATAAATAAACACACAAAGGTTCAATTCAATGACTAATTATAGGAAGAACACCTGAGTAACCAGCGCCCAAGTGAATAAAATATTTAGTTGCCATCCCAGAAGCCTTCATGTGTTCCTTTCCATTTTCTTGTCATTCATGGTAACCCCTTCCTTGCTTTCCTTATCATTTTTTACAATCTATTTTTGCGTCCCTAAACAATAGTTTAGTTTTGCCTAATTTTGAAATTTATAGAAATGGTAAATTTTGTATATATTCTTTTTGTCTTCTTTCACTCAATATCATGTTTATAAGATTCATCCATGTGGCCGAGTATATCTGTTTGCTAGAGCTGCCATACCAAAGAAACACAGACTGGCTGGCTTAAACAAAAGAAATTTATTTTCTCACAGTTCTAGAGGCTAGAAGTCCAAGATCAAGGTGTCAGCAGGGTTGGTTCGTTCTGAGGGCTATGAGGTTCGTTCTGAGCAGACCTGAGGGCTCTGCTTCAGGTCTCCTTGGCTTGTTGATAGATGGCTGTCTTCTCCCTGATTCTTCATATTATCTTCCCTCTGTATGTGTCTGTGTCCAAATTTCCTCTTCCTATAAGGACATCAGCTATATTGGATGAGGGCCCACCTATATGACCTCATTTTAATTAATTACCTATGTAATTAAATATGGTCACACTCTGAAGTATAGGGGTTAGGGCTTCAACATTTGAATTTGGTAGGGTAGGGGAGCTACAGTTGAGCCTAACACTGGATGTAACTGTGGTTCACTCATTTTCATCATTGCGTGGTCATCTATTGCATGAATACACCACAATGTATTTATCCATTCTGCTGTTGATGGGTACTTGAGTTGTTTCCAGTTTGGGGGCCATTACAAATAATGATGCTTTGAATATTCTTTTACCTGTAACTTGGTGCAAGTGTGCATGAGTTTCTTTAGGGTTTACAACTAGAAATGGATCAACTGACTCATAGGGTAAGTTTATCTTCAATTTTAGAAGGTATGTGGACAATTTTCCAAAGTGGCTGCACCAGTTTCTTCTTAGCCCAGCCATACAGCCTCACATCTCATTGCTCTACTCCTCACCAGCACTTGGTATCATCAGACCTGCCAGGGTAGTTTATTTTGCATTTCCCTGATGACCGATGGGGTTAAGTACATTTTCACACTGGCCATCTCTAGCTGCCATTCTGTGAAGTGCCTGTTCAAGTCTTTCGCCAGTTTTTCTATTATCTTTTTAATTTTTGAATCTCTTCACTTTCTGCACTCATGGCAATTTTATTTTATTATCGTTTATTTTAAGGGCATAGTATTAACTTTCCTGTCACTTGACCTTGGTCAGTACAATCTGATTCACCCTGAAATTTTTTGATAACTTTTATCTCAGAAAACAAGTGTTAGAGGTTTAATCTCTTTCTTCCCAGAAGCCCCTGGGCTTCCTATGCAAACATTCCAACTCTCCCCCTTCAACTTTCTACCTCCAAATGTGGATAGAGTCTCACCCCAAGTCACAACATCTTCTCCTGCCTGACCTGCTGCTATGCCACACACACAGGACATGATAATTGAAGGAGATCATGTGCAACGTCCAGCGTGATCCCTGGAACTCTGTATGCTGTTAGCGACTATTACTTTCCTTCCCCTTCTTGATGCTCTGCAGAAAGGAAAAGCACCAGCTAAGAGTAACAATTACTGACTGCCACCTGATTGCCAGGTCGTTATGTCAAGGACTGCTATCTGCCTATTCATTGCCATTCTCTTCCTCTTTCTTATTTACAGATTTTATTCAGAGAAGTAACATGCACCCTTTGCCTTTGCTGCCTTCTTGACACCTGGAACTTGGAGCTCCTGCAGCCATCTTGGACCATGAGTTGTTGCCTTAAAGGATAAAAGATCTTGCCTGGCTCTGTGACAAAGTGGAGCCATCAGACCAGACTTTGAAAGACAATTTGTTTCATGCAAGAGAGAAATTAGCCTCTGTCCTCTTAAAGTCACTGTTATTTGGTTTTCTATTATATGAGGCACAACCTAATCCTGACACTTAGGGAAAACACATGTTTTCAGTTAATTATAAACATCTGTTTGCTGGAGCTAAGTTTTCCTGCTTCCATTAAAATCATTCTTCTGATCGGTAAATTCTAACATATTTAAATATCCACACTCAAATTTATATTTTTCAAATAGCCCACTGGATAAGTATTTCATACTGATATGAGTAACTGAGATACAGTGTCTTAAATAGCTATCAAATTAGGTACTCCCTATGATAGGAAGTATTCCTTACTCCCCAAGAAGTTGTCTTGTTTATGACAGCTGCATGTAGGTAAATGTCAGGATACTCAGGAGGCAGTGAATTCATTCTTTCTGAATGGAATTAGCAGCTAGTATCCACAGAGAACTTCCTGTGCAAGTCAGCCAGACTGCATCCTGTTCAAAGTGAGGCTCTCAAGTCTTGCTCCGTGACTGGAACGTGATAAAGATATGGGTCACTGTCAGACAGCAGGTTAATGTGTTTGGTCATGGAACCATTATTAAAATGGGGAGTGGTGTACACATCCACACACACAGCCCTACACAATAAGGAGGAGGCTGCGTGGGACGTAGGAGAGAACACTGCGGATTCCGACTTTAAGGCCTTATATGGTTCACTTTTTCTGAGCCTCAGTTCCCTCATCTGAAAACGGGGGCTTATCACATGGGTGTATTGTGAGGATTAAATGAGAAAACACATATAACATGCTGGCATAAAGGAAGCACTCAATAAATGTTAAATAAAGTGGGTTTGTTTTTATTTTGAATCTGTCAAGGGGCTAAGTGGGGTCAAAGACCAATCTGTCGGGGCTTCCCTGGTGGCGCAGTGGTTGGGAGTCTGCCTGCCAATGCAGGGGACACGGGTTCGAGCCCTGGTCCGGGAAGATCCCACATGCCATGGAGCAGCTGGGCCCGTGCGCCACAACTACTGAGCCTGCGCTCTAGAGCCCATGAGCCACAACTACTGAGCCCATGTGCCACAACTACTGAAGCCAGCGTGCCTAGAGCCCGTGCTCCGCAACAAGAGAAACCACCGCAATGAAAAGCCCGCGCACCGCAACGAAGAGCAGCCCCCGCTCACTGCAACTAGAGAAAAGCCCGCACGCAGCAACGAAGACCCAACGCAGCCAAAAAAAAAAAAAAAAAAACCAATCTGTCACTTCAGTAGAAGGACTTACTCCCAACTCCAGCCATGCAAGTCACCCTCCACCCAGGCCCCAGGGCATAACCCTGACAGCCCCGGGGTGGGTTCCAGGGCCCCTCAGCTCCCAAAGGCAACAGCACTCCGCATCACCAAATCCTAGAAGAGCTGGGTGTAAGTACAGATTAAGTTTCCATTTTTACTTAAAGATCCTAACTTCTGGATGTTTATTTTGGGGATGACAGTGGTGGATTAAGCTTCTTTAAGATGTTATAAGTTGAAGTCTTTCCTTCCCTTGGCTGCTAAAGTTTAATTCAGTCTAATTATTTCATATGGCATCAACTATAATAGTTTCATAATTTCTAGTATATTAAGCACTTAATATGTTGTGTCATTTGAAATCACATATTAAATTCAGCAAAGTACATTTTAATGAGAGTTAAGTGGTGTGAAAATATTAATACAATGTGATGGTTCATCTTGGTGCTCATATTTTGTAGGTCTGTTCCTGATGCACAAATGCCTCGCTCACCAGGTAAGGGAAGCACTTAACTGCCTGGGGCTCAGATGGGTGTCTGACCAGAAAATATTCCTATCTTTTGCTGTACAGCACTTTACAGTGGGATTTCTCATTGGGCCTCACGACCCTGTAGAGCAAGCAGGGAAATCCTTACTTCCATTTTAGAGATGAGGAAACTGAGGCTCATTCCCGGGACATCACACGACTCTTCTTGGCTCAAAGCCATTGCAGTTTTTCCCCTGCTCCACAGCTGCTGTCAGAGTAACCTGGGGGGTGAGTGATGTCTGGACTCTGGTGCAGCGAGGATTTGGAAGGGGTATCACACTTCTCCAACCCTGTAACCCCACATAGAGAAACTGACAGAGCCACAGAGAAGCTGGTCAGCTCTGTACTTGGACTTGGCAATTCTTTTTGACCACTCTTTCAGCGTGTACGAAAATCACAGTGAAGCCTTAAGATAGCAACAACTCAAAAAAATATGAATTTAAGGCAGCAAAGAGAGAGATTTGAGAGAGAGCTTCCTAGAACCCTTCAAACTGTATTCCCATATTCCTTCTGGGTACAAAGTTAGCACTTGGAGTCAGAGAGATCTGAGAGCAAATTCCAGTGTCACTGACTAGCTGTGTCACTTTACCTCTCTAGCCTTAGGTTTTCCCCATCAACAAATCAGGAATAATAAACTCCCTTGCGCTTATCTCTCAGAGACATTAAAATGAAACAGTACATCATAAGATCCTGTGTTGATCTTAAAGGGCAGGGACTCATGCTAAGCTGAGTGAACAGGAGTTAGTCTATGTGGTGTCCCTTCCCAGCAAGGTAACTGCAATTTTTTAAAAAATTTTATTTATTTTTGGCTGCACTGGGTCTTCGTTGCTGCACGCGGGCTTTCTCTAGTTACGGCGAGCGGGGGCTACTCTTCTCTGTGGTGCCCAGGCTTCTCATTGCGGTGGCTTCTCTTGTTGTGGAGCACAGGCTCTAGAGCGCAGGCTCAGTAGTTGTGGCGCACGGGCTTAGTTGCTCCGCGGCATGTGGGATCTTCCCGGACCAGGGCTCGAACCGTGTCCCCTGCATTGGCAGGCATTTTCTTAACCACTACATTACCAGGGAAGTCCGTAACTGCAATTTTAACCAGGGCCTTTGGTAACTCAAACCCAAACGACTGAAAACAGTGCCCATAATAGCTCAGTAAAGGAGGAAAAAAAAAAAAAAGACCTGTGAAAAAAATTCCATTGTAGCTAAAACAGTCCCCGTAGTAGCTAAAAAAAAAAGGAAACGGAGCTGTCTCATGCCCCCACCCCCACTCCTCCTTCTTGCTGGGCCTTCAGGGCTCAGGAGAAGGCGGTGTATGGTTCAGCAGGTCCTAGACCCTAGGTCCACAACAGCCCCTGTGGACTGTTCCTGGGATCCTCTATGCCCCAAGGATGACCACCATGCTGTACTCTTCTAAAGCAGAAAACAAAAAGTGTTGAATTTTAACATCTTGCTAATTATAGTCTTGAAAAAGTTCTTCATTTACCCAGTTACAAAAATCACAGCCAGTCAAAGCTGACAGAAATGTTAAAGATCGTCAGTAGGGCACTTTCCTCACTTGGCAGAAGATAAAACAGGACCAGAGAGGTCCAGGGAGTCGGTCAAGGTCACAAACACAGGTGCAGGGAGGAATGGGAACTAAAATTCAGATCTCTCACCTCTATACCACAACTGCTCAATAAGAAAAAACAAACAGAACAAAAACCCACCTGGTTCAAAATAACACAAGCTCAAGTAGCCAGAAACAGCAAACAACCTGGTCCATCTCCTGCTGGTTTCCGCAGTAAGGCAGTTATGAACCCACAAGATGTACCTGTCACCATGACGTGTGCGCATCGACTGTGTCGAAAAGGCTCTCCTAAACAAATGAAGAAAAACGTGGGTGCTAATTGAAGATTAGCATCATCTCCCATCAACGCTAATACGCTTTTTGGTTATTTGCAATTCCCTTTTGTAAATCTGAGGGAAACATCATTGCCCAAATTAGCTCTTTTCACTCAATAAAGGCCATATTAGCATTCTGAGGTTTGTGTTTGCTTACCGCTTATTTAGAGAGAAGTCAGATGAGAAGTTGGGCTGCCTGCACCTGATTTCCATTTCACTGAAGACAGGTGAGGGGAGGAGCTCCAAAGTCCCCAAAGGCCAGGCCAGGTGCTCCCTGGCTGGAGCTGAGATGGATTCACAGTATGGAGCCAGACCTCAGCCTGGAGCACCAACTACCTCCACAGCGTCCCCTCCCCTGAAGGACTGGCCCAGATGGGTGAAGCTGACTCACGTGACTCCAAGGTCTTCCTCTGCCTGAAACTCTCTGTCCTGTCCTCTCAGGGCTGCATCCCTATCATCAAGTGACAACTCAACTGTCCCCTCCCTCCTGTCTACCCACTGAAGTCGGCTTCATTACCCAGCCATGCTCTATACCGCATGTTCTTTCTACTCTGTCTCAGCACTGAGAATGCTCTCCCCCCTTGCTGGAATGGAAGCTCCATGACCCCTGCTGCCCCAGCGCTCACGTCATAGGTGCTCTACAGCTGTTGAAGAAATGAAAGCAGGAATGAAAGTTTGAGCTGATAAGACCTTGGGAGTATTGCTTAAGAGGAAAAGGGCAGACTACGCTCCTGGTCCCAAATCTTTTCTCTCTCGAGTTCCACTGTGAAGAGGAAAAGATCAGTCTTTGAAACCAGACTTGCATCCAAATCCCAACTTCTTTCACCACTGGCAGGATAATTTTGGCCTTGATAGTTTAACCAACTAGAGGCTCAGTTTTCTAACCTGCAAACTGGCGGGGGAGGGCACTGACCAGGTTAAGTGTCTGCCCCAGGACTGGATCAAAGGGTGGTGACCTTTCCCAGACCGCCACCACTCCCGAGTCACTCTATGCAAAGCCTGGCCCCCACAGAGGACACCCTCCCTCTTCCCCTTGGCTTCAAGTGGCGATGGTCCTGAGAGTCCCTGGGGAAGCAGCGGCAAGTCACTGCCGATCCCGAGCTGATGCCCACGGCCGCCCCAGCCCCGCCCCTTCCGGTTCACGGTCGGCTGCTCCAGCCCTCGCGGGGGTCACGGGTCTCAGCCCGACCATCGGTTCGCAAGCGTTTCGGGGTCCCGGACCGCACTCCTGTGGGGACCTCACTGGCACCACGGGCCCTCGTCCCAAAAAAGCATTCTCGCCCCGCACACGCCGTCACGCCTAGTTGGCGGACCACAGCGCTGCCACATTCCCCTCCGCCGCGCCGGGAAGACCCGAGGCAGACCCTTACGCACTCAGCCCGGCCGGCGCGGAAGAGGCGCGCTAGCACCGCGCACCACGTGACCGAGCGTGTCTCCCGGCGCCGTCCGCTAGGCGCGCACAGGTCGGGCGGGCCGAGGGCCAATTTCCCATGGTCCCTTCATTTGCATATAGAATGTAAGAAGGTTATGGAGACTATTAACTTTAACTTGGCCGTAATCACAAAGACATGAGAGTATGTGTGATACGAAAGGTCAAAACATCTTGTATATTGTGAAATTTTTAAAAGAGGGCTAAGTGTAGTCACCATAACCGTAAAAGTTTTTATATTCTTAGCTTTATAAACGTCGGAGAAGACAATACTGTTGTGCTCGCTTCGGCAGCACATATACTAAAATTGGAACGATACAGAGAAGATTAGCATGGCCCCTGCGCAAGGATGACACGCAAATTCGTGAAGCGTTCCATATTTTTGTCCCTGAGTTTACCAGGTGCACAGTTTGCACGTTGATGCAAACACTTTTCACATACAGGTTCTACTTTTTGTTTGACACAAAGGAAACTGTAGTCCCTGGAGATGGAGTAAAAGTGTGGGCAGTCAGATTTATCGCTTTGCTGTGCTTTTCACATCTGGCTCTCGGGCCCCAGTCTTCAACCTTTCAAATCTTGCTTCTGCTTCCCTCTGCATTATCCTGAGTTCTACTGTACCTTACACTTAAGGAAATGGCCTTGCCAAAGTTGATCCGTTTCACGTCCAAAACACAACAGGACCTTAGTGCTACCATAAACATAAGTTGTACCATACCAGGAACTTGGAACAAGACTGACTCCTCATGCTGCCTCTGAATCTTAAAAAAATAAAGTAATAATAATGCACATCTTATTGAACATCTATGGGCCAGGGCCTTCACCAGTATCTCATTTTAATATTCCTGACAGCCCTGCCTTGTGGGTATTACTGCCACCATTTCACAGGAGACACTGAGAGGTAAAGCCACCTGGGCATGATCGTGTAAGTAGCTGAAACAAGGCCTGATAAGACCTCTAGAGGCACAGACCCTGAAAAGACCCAGGTCCTGCCCCCAGGTAATTCAATTGCAAAAAGCAGTCCTAATGAGTAAGATGAGAAGGGAAAAAAGGCCAACAAAGTTCAGATTTCCTGTGATGTGTTTGTCAGTGTTTTTTGAGGTACCAATTTCTTTCCAGGAGAAAAATGTTGGTGCATATGCTTTGCTGGTGCCCGAGCACGCGCGTAGTCCGCCTGGCGGTCTCCGCAGCCGCTGCGAGCCGGGTTGGTCTGTCTCCAGCGGCCGCACCGCTCCCAGGCTCTGTGCTCTGCTCAGTCAAGGCACAAGGACAGTCTTGGAGCCCCAGGGCCTCGCCAGGGCAGCGGCGGGCCCTCTCCCGCCGGGTGCTCGGAGCTGCCGAGCAGCGTACCATCAAGGATCCATTTCTGTTCTCTTCAGTGGAGGTGATATGATCCTTTCCAGGTAACAGCCAAGAATAGGGATCCGTGGGACCTCTCATTGAGCCTCCTCGGCTCACGGCCTCCAGTTCATGGAGTTAGAGGACAATCTTTGGCTTTCTTTTCTCCCCCCAAAAATGCCTGGTTCCTTGGAGGCCACCTGGGTAATTGGGTGAGTAGTTTTAAAGGTCACTTTCTGGGATGCCCAACAAGGAAATGACCAATGGTGGTTTGGCTCTCTCTCCTTCTAAAGAAACTCGTCATCCTTCGTCCCTCTTCTTGGCATAACCCTGGTCTCAGAGCAAAAACTACAAAAGACACAAGCAATTCCTAGTGCTGTAAAAGCCAAAGACCTAGCTGACTTTCAGGGCTCCGCACAGTTCTATGAAGTAGGTATCCTTTTCCCCCTCATGTTATAGATGAGGAAGCTGAGGCACAGAGAGATTCAACAACTTGCCCAACCAATGTCACATAACTAGTCAGTGTCAGAGAAGGGATTGAGACACAGGAAATCTGGCTGTAGAGTCTGTGCTCTTAACCAAACACTATGCTCCCTGTGGGGGCATAGAGTGGGACATGAGGCTGTTTAGAATTAATGCAAAGAATATGCAGGTCCAGTTCTGCTTTTGTTGGTGGTCTAAATTCAAGGACAGGAGTCACATTTTTGTAAAGGATCAAGGCTAGACTTTAGATCAGGGTAGCTGGGAATGTGTGTGCCCAGTGACCTTGCAAAATTAGAGGGAGTGAAGGAGCACCCTCTTCGGGATGCAGTGGCAAGAGGAAGAAAGCTTTCCTGTTCTAGGTTGACAATCCCTCACCTGACACCTGACCCCCAAGACTAATCTTATTGATGAAGGATATTCTGAGCAGTAAGCCTGTGTTTAATTAACTATGCAAATGAGCTAAACTGCTTCCCGGTAGCTGCTGCCCAGAAGCACCTAGGGATTCCTTCCCTCAGAAATTTCCAGCACCCAGATGAACAACAAAGTTGGAACCTATTCATCTAGACATCTGTTGAGTACCTGCGATGCATTGGGCCCTGTGTTGGAGGTTACAAGGAAGGGCAAGATGTGGCCCCGATTGCCGAGGCACTTCCAGCCTATGAGAAATGGAAACACCAAGGATAACTCAGGGCGGTGAGCACTCTATTAGCTTCATTAACCAAGTGCCACAGGAACACAGAGGTTACTCCCAGGAATCCAGAGATCTTCCAGGTGTCTCTTGCCGATATGTTACGCTGAATTGCAGAGGAAACGAAGGTGGGGATCGACCTACTGGTTTCTCCCAGGGGAGTGAAAAAGCAAGCAGCTTGATGCTGTTTCCATCTGCTCCTCCAGCTTCGCTCAGTTTATCACCCTGGATTTGCTGGGACAGGTGAAGATAGACATCACCTGCCCCAACGAGCCTCCCCAGAGCCTTCCTCCGCTGAAAAAGGAGTGGGAGGTTGAAGAGGCATGTTTACCTCGTTCTTCACCCCCAGACCTCGGACTCCAGAGCCCGACCTCCTTGAGTACCACCGGGAGCCGAGGTGAGGAACAAACACCACGAAAGAACAGCCGGCTCCCCATTCCCCAAGCCCCACTTTTTCTCCCTAAGACAAGGCTCCCTAGTCTGGGGTCTTCGGACGCTGGCTGTAATGCCTAAAATGTGTCGCAAGGTGGCAACGTTGTGGCGAGGAAAAGACTTCAAAATTCCTGGGTTTTTTTTCAAAGCATATTTTCCCTATTAATGTTTCATTTAACTTAATTAGAATCTGGTAAACTAATTAAAGTAGCTACGAGCCCCGCAATCAGCAATAATTCGTATAATTATTGATAATTACATCCATACCAATCGTTTGGTTATTAACATTTGAGGGAAAGAAACCACTTCTGAAGGGAATCGGAGCCCAGGAGGGTTTTTGCGAGAGCTTTCTGGGTCGCATCCGCCTACACCTCCAATCCAAAGAGATTCCGGTCCAGGTGGGGCGCCCTTTCCGCCTGGCCCCAACTGCCTACGGCTCTTTTCCCCACTTTGTGGAATTAGAAAAGGAAAGGTGAAAAGGAATGTTTGCCAGGTTCCTCTGTGTGGGCCGCAGCGACGCAGTAACTTCCTGCCTGGGTAGTAACTGTTGATCCCATTTTACAGAGAAAGTGCCGGTTCCTAAGAAGCGGTTTCGCCCAGGAGGCAAAGGCGCGTTTGCTCTCCCAACCCGCGCTCCCCGCCAGGTCCCAGCTCCGCTCGCCCCTGGCACTCCCTAGGGACGCATGTCTCTCTCTGGACCTCAGTTTCACCTTTGGTAAAGTGAAGGACTGATCTGGTTGGTTCCACCCATAGGAAAAGTTCCCGCTCCCTGGAGGGTCCCTGGAGGGAGATCGCGTGTCCCGAGGCGAGTTCATCCGTCAGCGACACCTCACAGTTTACCCGGCCATTCTCTCAGTCCCCTCTGGGTCTAGCCCTCGGAATAACCTGGGACACGAGGGCTCGGAGCCCCAGCGCAGGGTGCTCCGGGGCCTGGCTTCCTGCCTCGATCGCGCGGCGGGTCTCCCCGCCTGTGCCCCTTCCCGGAGGCCCAGAGCGCGCCCCTGCTCGCCAGCTCCGCCCCGGGCCCTCCGGACGACCCGCCACGAAACTTCCCCACCGGCGCAGCCGAGGGCTCCCGGGCCCCTGCTGCTCGCCCGGCGGCTGGGCACAGAACGCCCGCCTCCAGGGTCTCTGCCGGGCCGCCCGGGGACGCGCAGTGATAGTCCTGGGGTGTCGGAGGGCAGGGTCGTCGGGGCGCGCGGGTCCAGGCTGCGGAGCGATGCCCTGCGCTTGCTTCCTCCCAGAGCGCGTCCACGAGCCGCCGGGGACGAAGGCCTGAATATTATTTTAGAGGCCGAGAGAAAGGCCTAGGAAGACTTAAGGGCAAGACACGGCACCTCTGCTAGTCAGGTAAGGGGGGGAAATTTGATACCAGGACCAAATGATTCCCGGGACCGTGCGCTTTCCCACACTCTCCTCCCCCTCCAAAAAGCGCGCTGCTGTTTCCTTCATTTATCTGTAGCCCAAGCAGCGGGTGCCCTGTGGAAACTGAGGCCGAAGGGGGAGGCCCGTGGAGAGGTAAGGCCTCGGCAACCGCGGCCGTCCCCCCCGGATTCCAGCGGGAGGCATATCTCACCTTCCTCCTTGGGCTCCTCGACGTCCGCAAACCCGCTGGGACTAAAATGCACGGAACTTCAAAAACCGCCAGGGCTCCCTCCGTTCAGCTAGCGGCGAGGCAGGCGGCAGCGCATCTGCGCACAAGCTGCGAGTCCCCCGCGTCCTTTCCAGGCCTGCCGGGCCCAGGCCCACCACTCTTACCTCGCCCCCGCCCCGCCCCAGAGCTCCAGGGCCTGGCGGACAGTACCCGCGCCTCCTGGCAGTGCTGGTTGAACCTGGGATTCCCGGCAGGGCCCGATTCGGTCTCTGAGCGCCCCGGAGGTGGCTTCTCCGGTGGGGCAGGCGTGGAAATGGGCACGAGTAAACTCTCGGCCCCTGCGAGCGCTGGAGGGAAGAGTCAGAGACCTTGCAGTAGTTCTCATTCTCTGCCGAGGCCCAAGGGAGGGTCCTAAACGTGGGGCGGGGCGGGGGTGGCCTGTGGGGCAAGCTGGGGATGCCTAAAGGACTGGTGGAGAGATCGGGATGCTCGCTGCTGCCCACCTGAGCAAATGCGGGTCTCAGCCCGAGCGCCCCAGAACCCGCGCTGTGGTCCCCACGCACCACCTGTTGCGCCCCTCCCACCTCCACAGCCCCGGGAAGTAACAGATTTTTTTTTTTATTAAAAACAAAACAAAAGTCACGGATACAGGGTGGTCTCCCCAATCAGGCTCAAGGTGGTGTCCCTCTCGTGAGTCAGTTGTCGCCCTTTTTAAAGTGCTGTTACATCAAGAGGTTACAACAAAAAAATAGACAAAGCAAAACCCAAGAGGGAATGGAAAACGGGACCGGAAGTAGGTCCAGGAGAAGGAAGCAAATAACTTACAGCATAAATAAGTTAAAGTGAACCCAATACTGAACCGAGAGACTCACAGTACATTTATATCCATTGCACATAGCCACTTTGTCATCGGGAACAAGAGTTTCAGAAGTGGACGGGACGGGAAGCGCGGGGCCAGCGAAGTTCCTACATTGTATTCACAATTGGGGTTCCGAGGCTGTACAGGAGGGAGAGGCCCCCTCCCCTTTCTTACCCCCTTCGGTCCAGTTAACCCCATGAGGTCCGACGCCCAGGAGTTCAACCGTGGGGCGAGGTGGTATTTACAGTTGGAAACGGAGACGGGGCCCTGGGCGGGGGCGCCCGGGAGGGGGCGGGCAAGGCCGAGGCGCCCGGGAGGAGAGCGGGCGGGCGGGAGGCTGTATTTACATAGGTCCAGTCCGAATGGCTTGTATCTCGCCTTAGGCCGCCGCGGCCGCGGGTATTTACAAGAAGAGAGCAGCATGGCTTTGAGGGCGCGTGGGCGCGGCCGGGCCGGCCCTAGGGCAACAGCGGGGGCTTGAAGGAGCAGTTGCCAGTGCAGTGCCGGGGCGTCAGCATCTTGCAGGAGAAGTGGTGCAGGGCGTCGTGGGCTTCTGGAGAGACAGTCGATTGGGCCATGTTGGGCGCCTCGCCAGGCCTGCGCGGTTCACGGGCTCCCTCGCTCCCCTGTCCGCCAGGGTCTCACCCACCCCCTTCAGGCTCAGGGGTTCTCAAGCGAGAGCATCAGAAGGTGAGAGGGTAGTAGAGAGATCCTGGTTATCCAGAACCACTGCTCTAGTTCAATTGGCCCATTTTACAGAAGAGGAAACTGAGGCACAGTAAGAGGGAGGTCGATCGGCCCCAAACCAGATTTGGACCCGGTGGCAGATTTCCCAATGCTCAGAGCTCAAGGGGCTCTTTCTCCCTATCCCACCGTTCTAGCATCATTTCTCCATTAAAATCAATTCCCATTTCCCTCTTCTCAGCTACTGATCTATGTAGACCTGGCCTTCCCCTCTCACTAGCACTGCCATTCATTCATTCATTCGTTCATTCATTCATTCACTCATTCGCCTGCACAGCCAGCGCCTGGCACCCCTCCTTCTTTCCCCGGCTTCCGCACCTTTTAATTTCTGCTGGATGGCATAGCGCGCCTTCCTCTCTTGGTCAAGTTCGTTACACAGAGTATCTGGAAGACATAGGAAGTAGCCAGTGAGGAAATGAGACCACCTTAGGGCCCGCTGGGGTCACAGCCCGGCCCTCACCCTCTTCTCAGCGCTCAGCCCCTGGCAGAAACAAGTCCTGGAGACTGAGGGAGGGGGCGTCAAAGCTCCAAACTGCAGCTTGGCAGAGGGAGGAAATGGCCTGGGATGGCGCTTAAAGGCAGACGGATCTAACCAAAATTAAAGCAAACTTAGGCATTACTTCCCAGGTAATTTTACGCCTCGATTTTTAATTTAGAAACCGTGGAAATTGCCGCGATAAGAAGTTCAATCACTCCATGTAATGATGCCTGCAAGCCGTTTGCTGGGCTCGCTTGCCATTCTGAGGCTAATCAGAGTATACAAAGGGTATTAAATAAAAAAAATAATTGTTAAATTACCTTCAATTTAAATCCAAATGACTGAGCCAACATTGCGGCTCCTGCCAGACGAGAGGCAGTTACGGCCAGTGCACGCGCTCACCTGACTCCCGTCTTACCTCTGACAATTTGCAGCTGTTGCACCATTTCTTCTCGATAAGCCAATTCCCTCTTCATTTGATCCTGAAAATTATCTGTGCAAATTGATTAAGCGGGAGCTGTTACGCACAGCCCCCTCCCTCGGCCGCGTTTCTCCACTCCCCAGCCGCACCCCACCCCCTCCATCTTTGGCCTAGTGGGAAACCCCGGAAAAGGAGGGTTCTGTGGCCCCGGCCTCATGCGGAGCGGCAGCTGCTTGCACTGGGGTCCCGGGCTGAGCCCGGGGCTTGCGGGAAGAAGGCTCTGGTGATGAGGTGGGGCGGGTCTGGATGGGGTACCTTTGAGACTCTGAAATTCTCGCTCCAGCTTCTTGCGGAGCTCCATTTGCTCCAGGAGCAGTTTTTGCAATTCGTCTGTGAAGGGGCGAGAGTGGGAGGTAAAGGAAGAGGGTGGTGGGACTCAGGGGGCCCATAAGGTACCCAGGTCCTCCCCTGGCCGGTTCCCCTGAGATGGGAGTAGGGGAGGATGGGACCGGATGGTAGAGGCCCTCAACACTCAGTTTTTCCATCTGCATCCAAAGGATTTGGGCAAGAAATGGGGTTAGGGGATTAGGCTGCCCAAGAGAATCAAATTCAGGATAGTAGAATGCATGTTGGGACTTCTAGGCCCTGGCCCCAGGCGCTAACCAGCATGGTTTCTGCTTTAAGTTGTCCCTAACTGCCTAAGCTTAGAGGTTGGCCTAGGAAGACGAGGTTTACCCCTTCAACTGACAGACTTAACCCCTCCCTTCAATGATACAGACCAGAGAGAATCTGGTCAAAGCCTTGGACCTCTGCCCTGGAAAAATACATATATTCACAACAGTTTGTTTACAATTTCAAGAGGTCCCAAGACCCCAAATTCATGCTAAGAACATGCTCATATAAAGCACCAAGGATTCTGAAGGTAATCACATAGCCTGTAAAATCTGTAACTAGGAAGAGTGGACGACCACCAGTGCTTCTCTCCCTCCCCACACCAATTTCCAAGCCCAACCCTGGGCTGGGTGGGGGCAGGGAGAGGCAATTGGGTGTGGAAGGCCCCACTGGTGCCCTCAAAAGCAGCTCCAAAGGAGTGGCAGGGGGCTGCCCTGACCACGGAGCTATTGGTATCTGGTCCTCCACATGGGGAGCCTCTCTGAGAAATCCTCCCCTAGCAGGTGCTCAGAAAACACAAAAATGGGAGACAGAGAAGCAAAGTCGGTGAGAAGCTCCTTTCTCTGTGCCTGAAGTCACACTCTTCCTTTTGCAGTGGAGCAGCAACCCCAGGACCCCATTCCACAAACAAGGTCCATCCTCACCTTATTGAGGGTGGGGTGGAGTCGGTTATGCATTAATTCCATGAAAAAAAAACAAAACAAAAACAAAAAAACCTCTGAGACATTCCTAAAGTAAATGCGTCCTCAAAATCTTGCTATTCAGATGAGGTTGAGAGACCCTGATTGCCCTGTCTGATTGTCCACATGCATCAAGTTCTGAGGATCATTACTCATTTTTCTTTCTCACCGGGCTATTCAGACAGGCCCGGCCTTAGGAACTCGGGGTGGCTGGTTCCCTCCCCTTGCTCACTTCACCCTTCCACTCCCCGCCCCCCACCCCGACCTCTGTGCCAGGATAATGTGTCCAGGGAATTATCCCTTTGGCTCAATGAAGACTGATTCCCCAAGAGCCTTTTCTTCTCACACTCACTCCTACAGGAATAACACCCCTTTACAAGAAGGGCCCATCGCCCCCAAGCACAGTGTGCCCCCATTTCACAGATTTAACCTCACCTCTGGCCAGGTTCTCGATATCTTTCTCCACTAGTTGAGTTCCCGTGACATCTAGGGTGAGCCCATCTTCGCCTGGGATACAAGGGCAAGTAAGAGGGGTTTTGTCCTGGGAGAGGCCTTGGGAGGGGAGGGGTGAGCTTCCTGGGAACTGTGCTAAGTTGGAAACCTATTTCAGACGCTCTGCCTTTAGAGGAGACAGTTACAGGCATCCAGTACTACCCACCTTTCAAGTCATTATTTTAGGGGTACAGCCTTTATTTTAGAGAGTGACCCGCTGGAAGAGAGTGGACCCAAGGGAAACAGGCTATCTTAGGGCAGGAAGTGCCCTTTGACCTGTTTTATGTGGGTGATGGTGTTCCTCATATCCTAGTAAGCCTCCTTCCCTCACGGAAGAGCCCCAAACCCACCAAGGAGGTAAGCAACTCAGGAAACCTGGCCTGAACCTTGCCCACACTATTTAAATATTTATGTGCCAGCCGAGAGAGAGGAACGGCAGCCCCTTAGCCTTGCCGCTGGAGCAGGTGGAAACCTGGGCGACCTGGGGCCCAGCTCCCGGGTGGGGGTGGAGTGCGAAGGTCCTAGGGCTCACCTCTGTCTGTATTTGCGGGACTTGGCTGGGAGATACTCCTTTGGTCTGGATAGGATTTCCTTGTTTCCAAATCGTCGGCAGTCGAGTGATTGTCTTCCTTATCTGGCTCTTAAAGGCAATAAACCGAGTTTCAAGGAGACGCAAAGAAACCGTGACCCCGATACGGCCAGAGCTGCCGCGGTCGGGGCGCCCGAGCCCTAATTAAAAGCGTCGTGGCCGCCGCTGGTTCCCGGCTGTGCGCCTGGGCTCGCACCCTCAGGCTTTGGGCCGGGCACCCCCTCCCCCGCGCGCGATCTGCTCATCTCCGGCTCCACGCCCCCTCCCCAGCCCCTTGGAAAAGAGCAAAACGAGCAGCCGAGCCCACCAGGGACAAGCGACCTACATCGCGTGCAGATACTGGGGCACCGCGAGCGCGCGTGGCCGCCGGGTCTACCTGCGCCGAGAACGCGGCCCAGGCGGCGACCCTCGGGGTGGCAGCAGCGGGGGAGACATCTTCCCCGGCCTGGCCTGCCCGGATTTCCGAGGCCCTCAGTCCATTCTCTGAGAGCCACTGGGTCCCGCGCGCACGTGCTCCGCGTTGGGCTGCAGCTACCATGGCACTTCAGGGGTCCCCAAGGGGGTGGCTAAGCGTCCCCACCCCCTCCCGGATCCGTCCTGACCACAGGGGACCTCTCGGCCAAAACACTTGCTGAATAAATGAGAGGATCTGAAAAGGACGCCAGGCGTGGTTTGTAAAAGGTTTAACCCAGTGCCTGAGGTGTACGTGAGAGCGGTATCTATCTATGCGGTGGAGAGGGCGGATGTAAGTCGTTGGGAGTCCTCGCTTAGCTTCCTTTTTCTTTCACTGTTTTTCTTTCCCTCTCCCTCTTTCTCTCATTTTCTCTGCCTCTGTCTTTCCTCTTCTCGTCTTCCCTCGCAGGCCTCCTCTGGCCCCGGCCCTCTGCTCGCGGTCCCCCCATCACATTGGCCAGGGACCTCGGCAGGGGGGCTGGGGGCGTTACCGTGGGCCTCGGGGGTGCAGAGGTAGGAGGCCGCGGGCCCCAGCGCCGCCGCCGCGCTCTTCACGTGCTCCTCCCGCTCGGGCGCGTACACCTGCGGCGGCCGAGAAATGACAGGCGGTTAGGGGGGGCGTTTGGCGGCGGCTCGCAGCAGCCCAGCCCTGCGCCGCGGCCAGGGGGGAACATGAGGGGGTGACGGAGGTGCGCTCGCCCGCTGGACCCGAGCGCCCCGGGCGGCCGTGACGCACGCGCCGCAGCCTTGCGCCCTCGGAGGCCGCATCACCGTTGTAGATTCCTGGTAATTATTAGCGCCCTCGAGAAAATTACCCGAAACACACAGCGGCTCCTAAGCCAAGGGCAGCTGAAAGCCGCCCCCACCCTCTTCGCCTGTCTCAGCGTCTTCCCTCCCGCCCGCGCCCAGTCCCCGGTATAAACGACGCCTTTCGCATCCGGCTAATGATTCGTGTTTTAATGGACCGAATGGAAATGTACAGGTGTGCGCACCCACTTTCAAGTGCACACCCCCCACCCGAACCCCCGGCCCCGGCAACCAGAGAGCCCCTCTCCCGCCCCGCACACCTTCTCGACGACAGCTTCCCGCCAACGAACCCTGCGGTTCCTAGGGCAGGAATACGAAGAGACTCGGAAAACTACGAGTTCGTGTGGAGGAGGATTCCGGGGACCCGGTACTGCGGCTTGGTGGAGAGGCATCCCTCTCCTCTGTTTACCGGCTCGTCTTCCCCGGGGCTCAGATCCCCATCCGGGAGGGCGTGCTACCGGCCCGGCATGTTGAGCGCTTTTCTCTGGATTTTGGTCCCTTTCCTCCAGACCCATTTTATTTCTACCCTTCTGTCTCTGTGTGACTGCCAGTCTCTGCCTGTCTCCTCCCCACTCCCATCAACAAAAACACAGCACACGCATTTTTCAGGCCTGCCCCCACCCCACCCCCTGATCTTCCTAAACCCTCAGTCGGGGGTCCCAGCGAGCCCAGCTCCACAGAGCTCCCGAAGCTGGGCCTATCCAGAGCAGCCGGGGCCTACTGCTGGAACGCCCGCTCAGAACAAAATTCCCGTCCCCGCCCCCGGCCAGGGCCTGCCCCACATCCCAGAGCTGCCGAGGGGTAAGCAAAGAGGTGCCCCCAGCGGGGCGGGCGCGGGGCTCACCTTGGCCGGCGCGGGCCCCCCCAGCGGTCCGCAAGACTCTCGCAGCTCATAGCCGCCGCTTGGCGGGCTCCTCTCCGGTCTCCGCACCATGTCGTCGGCCGCCAGGTCCCCAAATGCGGACCGACTGGCTGGGGGTAGACCCGGGGGGCGCCGGGGACGAGGGCTGCCGCCGTCGGGAGAGTCTGTGGGGCCGTCGGCGCCCGATGAGGTGGTAGACAGGGGCCCTGCCTGCTGGTCGCCATCAGGGCCGTCTCCTGTGCTGGGCGCGCCGGGCGCGCCGGGCTCGGCCTCGTCCGGGGCTCCCTCGTCGTCGGGGAAGCGGTTGGACTCCACGTCCACCTCGGGCTCGTCCGCAGTGTCCACGTCGGGGGAGGCGGAGTGGTAGCTGGAGCTGCCCTCGCTGAGAAAGTCCGGGCTCACGTAGCCGCCGCCTGACCCTGTGCCTGGCCCGGGCCCACGGGCTGGCCCGCCGCCGTACGCGTCGCGGGCGCTACCGTAGAGCTTGGCGATGCTCTCGGCGTCCTTGACCACAGGCCGGAAGGCCGACACGTAGGAGCCTTTGCGTGCGGGCGGCGGGGGCGGCGGGGGCAGCGGGGCCAGTGGGGGCGGCAGCGCCTCGTCCGCGCCCTCCTCGTCCAGCGGCCCGCGGGACAGCGCGCTGGGGCAGCGCTCCTCTGCGACCAGGCCGCCCTCCTTGGTCGGCTCGGCACCGTCCAGGGGCTCGGGGCCGCCGCCACCGGCAGCAGCCGCCGCCGCCGCCGCTGCCGCCGCTACAGCTGCCGCCACGGCTTTGGCTTGGCTTTGCGCGGCTGGATAGGGCGGCACTGGGAGGCTGCCTGCCGCCGGCCAGAACATGGGAAACGTCGGGTACACGGTGGCTGCGGCAGCCGCCGCAGCCACGGCCGCTGCGTCCTTGGCTGCTCCGGGGGGCTGGTGACCCCAGAACATGGCGCCGCCGCCCGGGCCAGCCCCCGCCCCGGGGGGCAAGTGGCCGGTTCCTGGGCCGCCCGCGCCTGCGCCAGTGCCCGCGCCCCCGCCGCTGCCGGTGCCTGGGCCGCCCTTGGGTTCGCCCGCGCCTAGCACGGGGTCGTCCTTCTTGGGGCAGAGGCCGAAGGCCGTGGGGAAACCGTAGGGATGAGGGAAAAGCGGCGGGGGGAGCTTCTGCAAGAGGCCAAAGCCCTTGCTGGGCACTGGGATCACCGGGTAGCTGCGTACGCCGGCGCCGCCACCAGGCCCTCCAGGGCCCGCGGGGCCGCCAGCTCCCGCCGCCAGACCAAGTCCCCGCTGCGCGTGAGGAGGAGGCGGCCCGGGAGGCCCGGCGGCCTCTTCTTCGCCACAGCGCAGGCTTTTGTGGGGCGGCGGGCCCGGGGCCATCTCCGCGCCGCACCCCGGGCCGCCCCCGCCGCCGCCACCAGCACCACCCTTCCCCTGCCCACCCGACCCGCCATTAGCGCCGCTGCCTCCTTGCAGCGAGAAGGTCCGCTTGCGAGTGCCACCATTGAACATGGCCTTGACGTCCTCCCAAGCGTGGCTCAGCTCGTCCGTGGCCGACTTGTCACTGAGTTTGAGGTGTCGGCGCCACGAGTTAAAGTTGGCTGCGTCGGGCTGCGTGTACTTGGCGTCGGGTGTGCGGTGCGAGTGGAAGATGAACTTGTTAGGCGAGAAGTACATGCTGCAGTAACCGCACTTGATACACTTGGCACGCGAGCTGTTGTAACGCGCGGGGATGAAGCTGCCACGCGAGCCCCAGGCGCACTCGTGCACCACATCGAAGGCGAAGTTCTCGGGCAGCTTGGGTGGCTTGTGCTCGCCCAGGAACGACTTGCAAAGGCGTTCGGCCTCGCGCTTGGTGATCATGCCGCAGCGGCGCGACGAGATGGGCATGGCCCCGGCCCGACGCAGAATCTCCAGCTGCACCGGTGTGCACTGCACGCACGTGATGCCCAGGGCCACGCGGCGGTTGTGGATCTCATTGTAGCTGTAGTTCTTGAGGAGGGTGTTGGAGATCTGCGCCAGGCATAGGCGCTCCTGGCCGTCGATGACCAGAGACACGATAGGCACCCCGTACAGCGACGTCTCGCCCACCTGGTTGGGTTTGAGAGCGCTGGAGCCCGAGTAGGGCTGCAGCTCCTGCTTGGAGTTGGGCGAGGAGTTGCCCTCGCGCCCCGGCCCCAGCTGAGTGGTGAGAGCCTCCATGCCGCCGCTCCTGCGAAACAGAGAAAGCAGAGAGCCGATGAGCCATTTTCAGCGCCAACGCCGCTTGGGCCCGCCCAGCAGGGCGCGCCGAGTCGGGCGCGAGGGGAAACTTGGCAATGGGGAGTCCAAGCTCATTCGCCCCCTGGATGGGCGCCTTTTGTTATTCAGACGCGTGCTGGCGCTGGAACAAAAGCCCCCGGGGTTTGGAGGAGGAGTAG
The DNA here is from genome assembly GCF_028023285.1 of Balaenoptera ricei. Lineage (NCBI taxonomy): Eukaryota > Metazoa > Chordata > Mammalia > Artiodactyla > Balaenopteridae > Balaenoptera > Balaenoptera ricei. The sequence goes on from NC_082640.1 coordinate 68,813,473, forward strand.
GGGTAATTGAGACCTCAGGAATGCCCCGGTAGCTAGGAACCTGATCCTCTTTTCGGACAGGGGAGGAAGTGGGGCCCAGAGACGGAGAGTGACTTGCCCAAGGCCACACAGCAAAGCCATTGCCGAACCCAGGCTTCCTGGCGCCCAGATCCGTGCGTCTTCGGCCACCCTCGCAGGCTGCCCTACCCGTCCGGGTCCTGAAGCCCTGACGTCGGGGACAGGCCGCCCCTCTGCTCAGTCGCGCATGCACGCGGGCGGGGGCAGCGCAGGGAGGAATAGGGAGGGGGGAGGGGCGGTCACTGCCCATCTCCAGACAGTAGGGGGCGGGGCGGGGGGGAGGTGGCAAGGAGAAGGAGGAGGGCCTAGAGGCCGTGAGGGAGGCGGGGAGAGACAGAGGCGACCGCTGTTCGTGGTGCTGAACCCGACTCCTTCCAAAGCACGCCGTGAGTGCCCAGCCCCAGGGTTGCCCCCACTGCACCCAGCTCCGCGCCAAGCCGGCTCCCTGGGATAACAGCACTGCTTTCCACAAACACGAGCTTTTCCTCTCACGCCCGGAGCCTCGCGTTCGTTGAGCAGAAAGATTCCGGCTGGAAATATAAACCGTTTTCTTTCCAGCCATCGGTGGGATCAGGGTCAAGCAATTCCTAACCACATTTTCTGCATTTTTAGCTGCGTTCCAGACCAAAGCTGGTTTCCCTCCGGGTCAGCATGTGGGACGGAGAGGTTCTCAAGGAAGTTTCTCAGAAGCCACTTCTCTTTTGCTTCTAGGTATCCACTCCCTAAGTTTTCCTCCTTCAGATATGCCTTTCCCACTCAGGCCAAATGCAGTCTCCCCAGGTTCTGAGCGTCCTCTTTTGGGGGCGTCTTTTTGTTGTTGTTGTTGAGTATCCTTCATGACGGGCTGTCCTGACTCATATGGGCTGAGAAGGATTCTGGCCGGTCTCTGAAGCCACCACAAGGCTCCAGGTCAAAAGTTACTGCTGGTCCCGAGCTTTGCTCTCTGGCCGAGGCAGGGAGGCAGCCGCGTCTGCGGACATCAGCAGCGGGAAGGAGCCGGGGCTTGATGCCTGGGGCCCCCTAGGTGGCTGAGCCCAGCCACGTGTCCTCAGACACCGAAGGATCCCACCCGGCCCATGGCTGCAGGGGCTCCTGCGGCCCAGGCAGCCCAACCCCGAGGGCCCCTCCCCTAAACTCGGCAGAAAAGGCAAATCCATTTTTAAAGGGGGAAGCTCTAGCAGGACAGGGCATCCGAGCTCAAAAGCTTCATCAAGGAGACTGGGATCTTCTGTCGGTCTGTCTCTCTCCCTCCCTCTCTGTTTGTCTAGGTACCCCGCATCTGTCGATCTTATCTGTTCCTGAGCTGTCTGTCTCTCCTCGCTAGCTCCTCTTTCTCCCATCTGTCTTCATACCTTCTTCAAGTATCAAGCTATTTATCTGTTATCTGTTTCATCTTTATCTCCGTGGATCGAATTGAAACTAGTAGACCCTCCCTTTTGCGTTGAAGTCCCTTGCAACATTTTAGGAGGCAAAAGCACTGTCCTAACTCCTCGGCTGAGGGGTCAGCAAGAAAAGCCCCGCACCCCCCTTTTAAGGGTTCTCAGGCTAGGGAGGTGGCGAGGGTTTCACGGTTCTGGGAAATGATGATGTCTTCTCGGTTTCCCGAAATCGGCAAGTGTGCCTTGCCCGCATGCAGTGAAGGGAGCGTCCTGAGCCGAGGGCGTCCTCCCCAGGCTGACGGTCTGGAGTTCCCCCGGGGTTTTCCCTAATGGGGGAGGGGGCTCCGGACCCCGGAGCCAGAAGAAGGGGGACCCTAGGAAAGGAACCGAATTTCGAAAGCCAGAGTGGAAAGCCCGGGCAAAGGGCTGTGCGCAGCGACAAGGAGCAGCGGCCAGGGCGGCTCAGGGAGCCCTCGCCGGCTCGTGGGGCTTGAGGGGTGAGCTTGGAGAGGACGACGAAGCGGGAGGCAGGCAGCGCAGAGCGAGGCGATGGAGTCTTTAGGTATAATAATAAAAACAACCACAAGAACCCAAATCGGAAGAACTAAACGAAAAAAGCTGTAGAGACAGGGCGCGGGGGCAGCCGGCGACCGGGCGCGGGTACTCACCGTGCGGCGGCGGCTGGAGCCGGGCGAGCGGTGAACGGAGGTGCGCGGCGGGCGGAGCGGCGGGCGGGAGTCCGGGATCCGCCGGGCTCTCAGGGTGACGGCGCGGCCCCTCCCCGCGCGCGCGCAGAGCCGCGCTCCCGGGCTCCCCGCGCTCACACTCGCGGTCCCGCTGGCCCCTCCCGCGCGGCGCCGTCTCTCAGCAGGCGCGGGGCTCCAGGGTCCCGGGCGGGGAGACTTGTGCCCTGTGCCTTTGCCCCTGATGCCCCGGACGAGCCCGGAGTGGAGGCCGAAGCCTGGAGCGCATGGCGCGGCGGCGGGCAAGGCGCGGTGACAGCCCGAGTGGCGAGGCCAGCGCGGGGCGGGCGCGCCTGACATCTGCGAGCCGGGGCGCCACACCCACCGCCCGCGCAGTCACTCGCGCCCTCCCGGGGTCCTCTAGCCCGCGGGCCACGCGCCGCGCCCTCCGCCTCCCCACAGCCCCCGGGCCTGGGCGCCCCAGGTAAGCGGCCACACACCTGCTCCCTGCGCCCGGCACCTGCGGCCCAAACTCATTAAGGGGACCAGGAGGGAGGTAGGGCCCGGGGCCACAAAGTTTGCCCCCAAGAACAAAGTGGGGAGGCCTCAGCGCTCCCGGCTAAGGGGCCAGGACCGAGACCAAGGCCAGGTAATGGGGCTACGGAAGATTCAGAAGGAAAGGGAGAGGGGATGGGTACTGCACTTTCGGGCCAAGGCAGTGGCCTTGGGAAGCCAGTAGCGTGGGGAGCCGGAGCAGAGATCAGGGTGTGGGGTACCAGGGGATGGCAGCTGGAAAGGGGCAGAACCAACTCCCCCACGGCTTCAGACTTGGATGCGAGGTGTCAGGACAGCTCCAGCCTGGAGAGGGGCGACCTCCTGCCTCCTTCACTGAGCTGTGGACTCGGGAACTGGGTTTGGAGGTCCTAGGCCTTGACTCTCCCCCCACCAACACCAACCAGCCCAGGGCTGGAGCCAAGTCATCACTGGGAGATACCTGGGGTCAACAACTAGTTGACCACTAGACTACTCCCTAGCTCTCCTGTGAAATCAGTTTCCCCGTGGTGGGGTTCTAGCCCCTGATGCTGCAGACGCTCCCTGGCATCTTCTCTCTTCCCAGAGCTCCATTTCTCTCCACCCCTCTCTTTTCTCTGTCGGCTTCTGTCTTCACCATCCTTTTCCCCCACTACCCCAGTGGGTCTCTCATCTTCTCCCTCTCTCTCAATCTCCGTCTTTCCTTATTTGAGTTATCAGTCGCAATCCCTCCCTCTGTGCCCGCACCCGTACGCCCCCTCGCCCCCCACCCCTCCGTGGCATTAAGTGTCCTTAATGGACACGTTAATTAAACTGTAATTAATCATACTGTCCGGCCCAAGTTTGAACAATTACCCTAATCAAACAGAAGTTAATAATGGCAGGCATGGCCCGGGGCGCGGCGGGCCGCCAGGGCAGGGGGCGCAGCGGCCGTGGCGGCTACCGACGCGGGCAGCAGCGACGAGAGCAGCCCGTCCTTGGAACCCGGGCGGCGCCATAAATCTTCCGCGGCCAGCGGCGCCGGGTCGCCCTCGCCCCCGCCCCCTCGTTTTCCCTCTCGCTCTGGGTTACAGGCCCTCTCCCCTCCGGCACTCCGGCTCCTCTAGGGTTCGTCTCGCCCTTCTCCTCCACTTCTCTCCTCTGTTACTCTCTTCTCTGCGGGGTCGCAGGGACCCTGGGACATGCCTTTGGGGGTGGGAGCGGATCGCCCAGGCCTACCCTCGGAGAGAGGGGGTGGCCAGGCCCTAGGACTCGTTTGCCACCCCCTTCTCCCCTTGGCTAAGGCGTTTTCCGAGGCCACGAAACTACCCTCCCCCCCAAGTTTGAGGGCTTAGTCTCTGCTGCGGGGTCTCTACTAGAGGGGTTCTTGCTCTTTCACCTTCCAGAGTTCCCGTCTTTCTCTCCTGGATTTCCTTGTCTTTCTTTCTTTCCTCCCAGAGCCTGCTCAGCCCCTTTTCCCTCTCTGACTCTTGCCCCTCCACTGGCGCGTCTTTCCCAGGCTCTGCCTCTATCCCGTTCTAACTCTGCCGATCTCTACCTCCCTCCCGCCCCACTTCCCTCCAAGGAAAACAGGAACCTATTTTCCGTCCCGGTCCGAGAGCCGCCCCCAGCATCCACCTGCTCATCCCCCCTCCCTCGGCCGGCCTCCCCACCCCATAATTACAATCCCGTTCGGTAATTATTCTTAGTCTCCTAATGATTTTTTAAAAGGCATCTCAGAATTCGGCGTGGTGGTGACAACGGTCTGGGAGCCAGGACGCCCCCGGGGTGGTGGGGCTTGGGAGTGGGAAGAAGATGGGGAGGATTCCCCTGAGCAGGGCCTGCCTACCCTGCCTCTATTGTACTGCGAGGGCCAGCAACGCCTCTGGAGCCGGCCTCTAGAGAACTCCCGGCAGCCGGGCCGCGGGGCCCCGGGGACTTCTCAGACAAAAGTTCTCTTTGCGGGTTGCAACGCCAGGGGGGTGCAGGTTCACCCCTGCGTCTCCGGTCAGAACCAAACTGCGGACAGCTCCCTGCACCCGGTCCGGCTTCGCAGACCCACCCTGCTCTCTCACCCGGGTCTGGACTGGAGAAAGACTTAAAGGAGTTTGGAGAGAGGCTGAGGAGGCGGCACCGCTCACCTGAGGGGTAGTGATCTCCGGGGAGCGGGTCTTGGGGTCGGAGCTGGGCTCTGCTCTGGAGTAGCGTCCAATTGGTTAGTATCACCGCAAAGAGCATTTTACAGTTTGCAGACAGCCCGTTCTCACAACAGCCCTGGAAACAGGTAGAGATCATTTATTCCCATTTTACAGGCAGGAAACCGAGGGTCAGGCAGTGGAGGCCAACTCACCCGGGTTCCTCGGTCAATAAGGGGTGCAGGCTGATCTCCCAGACCCCAAATGTCGTGCGTTGCACGCTGCCTGGAGGGCCTCGTTTAGTGAAGGAAGACAAGCGCTGCGCAGCTCATGAGGAGCTTTTAGGATCGCCCTCAAAACACTCCGTGAGGAGGAAACAGGCCTAGCAAAGGCAGGTCACTTGCTCAGATGCAGGCAGCCAGTGCGGGGCAGCGCTGGGACTTGAACTCAGGCTCAGACAGGGGAGGGTGGCACCCCTCTTGCTCAGACACGGCTCTGAGTCGTGCGGCCCTGTTCAGAGCCTGGGGAACCCGCGGGAGTCGGTGCCCTTGGCCTTCCTGACCCCCATTGGCGCTGAATCTTTTATCCACTGCCGTGTGCACCAGGGTCGGAGGGCCAGACTCTGGATCAGGGACGCGCCTGGCGTGCACCCGACCAGCCCCGGGTCCGTGCTGCCTCTGAGCCCCCGGCGTCGCGTGCACACAGCCGGGCGTCCCACGCCCATTCCGGCTCCCGCTTGGGCTGGGGCTGGGCGGCCGCGCCTCCTCCTCAAGCACATATTTTTTACCAGTTGAATTAACGGCAGTTTTCGTCAGTTAATTAGGTTTAATTTACATAATTAGTACAGTATAAAGAGGATTGGGGATAATCATGGGGTACGTAGCGCTTACTGTGTAAACACGTATTCTGAATTAAAAATCAGATGTAATTAAGGCGCGCAGGCCCTGTTTAGGCAGGGTTTTAATTGTAATGAATTTCTAATTAACACTCAATGATTGCCAAATGCAAAGGGCTGTAAAATTTTCTTGTAGTTTTGCTAATTTATTGTTTACTTAATATCTGGATATTAATCCGACGACCAGATAGACCCTAGCCCCACACGGCGGCCCGGCCCGAGCAAATGAAGGTGGCCGGGCGGGGCCTGCTGGCCGCAGTTGAGAGCAGAGGTGAGGTCGCGGGGGAGGCGGGGGCCACAGAACCCGCACGAAGGTGCTCAGAAGTGCCCACCTCGCTCCGTGTACAGACGGGAAGACTGAAGCTCCAGGGAGGGGCCGGGGCTTGCTGGAGGCCATACACTCGGGGTTCCTGCCTCCCAGACCCGGCTCTTGGGGATCAGAGGCCAGGCCAGCGCTCCTGCCAACGAAGGACTTCTCCCTGGGGACATCAAAAGGAAGGAGAAAAATCTCAGCCTAGATCCAGTTCTACTGACCACTTGAGTAACCATGGATCTTGACTTGGCCTCAATATGTGCATCTGTAGGATGGGCACACTGGCACTTTGCAGGAGTGAAGGGTTGACTCAGAGGCCCAAGGGCACTGCAGATAAGCATCTTTCTTCTGGAGCCCTGAGGGGTTGGGGGATGGAGCTTGAGGGACACTGCTTGAGTGTAGGTCACTTAAGCTTGGAGGAGGGGCAGAGCCTGGAGGATTTGAGAATGGTTTGAAGGTTGCAGAGCCTGGCTCTGCCCAATCTGGGGCTCTCTCTGCACTTGGGGATGCAAGTTAGGCTGGGAGGGACTGAGGAGGGAGCCCAGGACAGACTTATTTGCCCCAACCAGACATAGATATTCCCAAGGCCTGAACAGAGGTATTTGTGAAAGAGGGTGGTTGAGTATCTCAGCTGGCGCCAGGACTCCTCCCCACCCCAAAATCTCTAGTTTGGGTCCCAGTTGCCTCCCCTCCCCCAAGGGTTCACCTGCTGTCCGTCCCAGCTTAGCCCTAAGTCTCTTTCCAAGGTCTTTAGCACAGGGGAGACTCTGTGGGCACTTAGAAATTTCCTACCAACCCAAGGAACACACAGGAAGAAAATTCAATGGCCCTTAGAGGCTTCCGCCCCACAGAGCAGGCTACCTTCATTTCTCTCCTCAGTGCCTGCCTTTCAGAAGCCCCAGAGGACTCTCCTGGACACTACACTGACCCTCCTCTAAGCCTGTCTGCTTGCCCGGACCCCTCACTCCTGTCTGTCTGATGCTATCTTATTTTCTTCATTGGATTGTTCACTGGTTAATATTTCCTGATTTGTTTGTGCGTGTTTTCTGTCTCTCCCACTGGAATGTTTTGTTTGCTGCTGTATTCCCAGGGCTTAGAACAAGGTCTAGCACACAGTTGGTGCTCAACATGTTAGTTAAATGAATAAGTGAACAACTTTTGAGTGGAAGGGCTGTGACCAGATTTGCTGGCCATAGTGATTGAACGGTGCCCTTGTTGTCTAGTGGCCAATCAGGTTCTTCAAGAGTTGTAGGTTCTATGCTTCCTGGTGATGTCTAGGAAGGTCTTGGGATTCTCAGCCTCCACACAGATTCAGGCAAGGCTACTCAGGCAGAGCCTCTGAAGGCTGAAGGCTGGTTCTCACAGGAGGGGGGGAATGGGCTCTGGCAGGCAGGTGGGGAGCAGCTGGCAGGCTTGCTGAGCGCTCCCTGGTAGCAAGGGCTTCCTTCCCAGGGCCTCCTCCACACAACATGGTGGGGGGAGGGGCTGGAAAGAGAACAAACTCTGGACTCAGCAAGGCTTGGGTTCAAATCCCAGTTCTGCTCTGTTTGAGTCTCCAAACTTGCGTCTGTAAAATAGTTCCTGGCCTTACAGGGTCAGGGATATACTGGGTCCCACACGGATGTCATAAGGATTAAATAAGGTGCTGGGTGTATGGCGCATAGCCAGGTCTGGGACTAGATTGAGTGCCTCGGGTGCACAATTTAAGCAGGGATTCACTCTCAGGCTCCTGAAAATTCTCCTCATAGTCCCAGCCTTGCACAAAGCAGATGGCACAGAGTAGGTACACAATATCTGTGAGTTCCCCTTCCCTGACGGCCTCAGATCAATTCTGGACAGCTGCCTGAACATCGGTGGAGTTCAGTCTGCTTGCTGGGACAGGTTGAGCTTTATTGAGATGTAATTCACATATTGAAAGTGCACAGTTCAATGGTTTTTCGTGTATTCAAAGAATTGTACACCATCACCACTATCAATTTTAGAATATTTTCATCACCCCAAAGAGAAACCCATACCCATTAGATATCACCCCATCTTCCCACCCTCCCCCAGACCCTGGCAACCATTAATCTACTTCCTCTTTGCCTATTCTGGACTTCTCATATAATTGGAAATGTACACTATATGGTCTTTTGTGTCTGGCTTCTTTCACTGAGCATGTTTTTAAGGTTCATCCATGTAGTAGCATCTATCAGTACTTCATTCCTTTTTATTGACAAATAATATTCCATTGTATGGATATTCACATTTTGTTTTTTCATCCACTGATGAATATTTGGGTTGTGTCTACTTTTTGGCTATTTTGAATGAAGTTGCAATGAACATTAATGTACAAATTTTTGTGTGACTGTATGTTTTCATTTCCCTTGGGTACATACTAGGTGTAGAATTGTCAGGTCACATGGTAACTCTATGTTTATCTTTTTTTAAGGAATTGCCAGACTGGTTTTCCAAAGCACTGCACCATTTTATATTCTCACCAGTAATGTATGAGGGCTCTGATTTCTCCACATCTTTGACAGCACTTTTTATTATTATTTTTTTTTATTATACCATTCTAGTGGGTGTGAAATGGTATCTCACTGTGGTTTTGGCTTGTATTTCTCTGCTGTGTAATGATTTTGAGCATCTTTTTCATGTGCTTATTAGCCATTTGTACATCTTTCGAGAAATGTTTATTCAGATCCTTTGGCCACTTTTTCAACTGGATTGTTTGTATTTTTATTATTAAATTGAAAGAGTTCTTTATGTATTCTAGATACAAGTCCCTTATCAGATACGTAATTTGCAAATATCTTCTCCTGCCCTGTGAGTTGTCTTTTCACTTTCTAATGATGTCTTTTGTTTTTAATTTTGATGATGTCCAATTTCTCTCTTTTATTTTTGGCTGCTCGTGCTTTTGGTGTCAAAACTGAGAAGACTTTGCTGAACCCAAGGTCATAAGATTTACTGCTATGTTTTCTTCTAAGACCTTTATAGTTTTAGCTCCTACATTTAGGTCTCTGTTCCATTTACAGTTAATTTTTTGTGTCTGATAGGAGGTAGGGATCCAAATTTCTTCTTTTGCATACAGATATGCAGTTGCCAGAGCACCATTTGTTGAAAATATTATCCTCTCCCCATTAAATTGTCTTGGCACCCCACTGGCTTTTCTGGTCTGGAGAAATGACTATCTTCCTTTCTCCAGGAGAGATGGGGCCTCCCCAGAGAGGGGGGCCCAGCCAGCCTCCTCCCTCTGCGGATGCAAATGGAAGCTCACTGCTCAGGAATCAGGAACCAGTCATTCCTCCGCAAATATTGTTGAGGTGTTCCCTCTTCCCCCACTGATAATTGTCTTCTTCCTCTGCCTCCTGATGTATGTGGCATGTGCCTTTATTACGACACGGTCTGGGATGAAGTGACAATGGAGTGTTCCATGTCTCTTAGTGGAGCGAGAGTTCTGAAAGAACCTAGTCTGCATCTTACAGGGAGACAGCTGTTGCTGAGGGACCAGCCTTCACCTCAGACAGATCTGGGTTTAAATCTTATGGCTACTACTTCCTGGCTGTGTGGCTTTGGGTGAATTGCTTCACCTCTCTGAACCTCAGCTTCCTCAATCATGAAATGGGCATGCTGGCATCACAGGAATGTTGGCAGAACTAAATGATATGAGGGGCCCCAGCCTAGAGCCTGGCACACAGTGGGGGCTCCAGTTTTCTTAGCTGGTATCAATGGAAATAGGAAAGTGACCCTCCTCCCAATACCACTGCTCCACCCCAGCCCTAATCCTGTCCCTCTCTATCCCTTTACCCTGCTTTATTATTTTATTTTTATTTTTATTTTTTGTAGTTGTACCTCCCCACACATTAGAGACTACAAGGAAATGAATGAATCACACCTAAAGACTAATACTTATAATAATAATAGCTATTACTTATTTTCTGTTATGTTATCTACTGCGCTAGATGTTTGTCATAAATGCATTTCTAATCTTCACAATAACCCTGCAAAGTAGATATTATTATCCCCAGTTTGCAGTTGAGGAAACTGAGGTTCCAGAGTGCAGGGACTGGTTTGCTTTGATCCCTACTGTGTCCCCAGCTCCTGGAACACAGGAGGTGCTGAGGAAGGATCTGATGAATAAATACTGTCTTCAGAGTCTCCACTGGGCCCTGGGGGGAGTCCCTAGTCCTTGGTACTGAGATGACTGAGGCCCTATAAGGGTCAGCCTCCAGGGCTCAAGGAGGCTGAGTTCTGAGCCCTGTTGGGGAGGGAAATGGGGAGGGGAGTGGAGCTGGAGGAGGGAAACTGACTTCTGGAGAATGGGAGTTGGTGGTGCTGGGTGCATGGTGCTGGGAGAGGTAGGGGGAGGGAGGGAGAGAGAAGGAGAGCGGGCAAAGGCTGGTGAGTGGGGAGGGCAGCTGAGGATGGGGGCCTGGAATATGGGCCTTGTAAACTGTAAAGGGCTGTACGCAAGGAACAGCGTATTCCAAAGGCATTTGGGACAGCCTGGGCTGGAAAATGAAGAGGAGACATTTAGTTTCCTATTGCTGCCGTAACTACCACAGTGTTTTAAAACAACACAAATGTATTGATATTATTCTATAATTCTGGAGGTCAGAAGTTAGAAATGGGTTTCACTGGGCTAAAATCAAGGCATTAGCGGGGCTGCATTCCTTCTGGAGGCTCTAGGGAGAATCCATTTCCTTACCCTTTCCAACTTCTAGAGGCCACTTGCATTCCTTGGCTCCTGGGTCCTTCTTCAAAGCCAGCGGTGTAGCATCTTCAAATCTCTCTGCCTGTGCTTCCCTCTTCATTTTTGCTGCACCTCACAGCAGGTAGAACTTCCCCCATCAGGGATCAAACCCGCGCCCCCTGCAGTGGAAGCGTGGAGTCTCAACCACTGGCCACCAGGGGAGCCCCATCCCTCTTCCACTTTAAAGGACCCTTATAATTACACTGGGCTGACCTGGATAATCCAGGAAAATCTTTTTTTTAAACTTAATTATTTTTGTTATTAATTAATTAATTTTTTGGCTGTGTTGGGTCTTTGTTGCTGTGCGCGGGCTTTCTCTAGTTGCGGCGAGCGGGGGCTACTCTTGGTTGCGGTGTGAGGGCTTCTCATTGCAGTGGCTTCTCTTGTTGTGGAGCACGGGCTCTAGGTGCACGGGCTCAGTAGTTGTAGCGCACGGGCTTAGTTGCTCTGCGGCATGTGGGATCTTCCCAGACCAGGGCTTGGACCCGTGTGCCCTGCATTGGCAGGCGGATTCTTAACCACTGCACCACCAGGGAAGTCCCAGGATAATCTTTAAAGTCAGGTGAATAAGAATCTTAATTCCCCTTTGCCCTGTAATATATGTATATATTGACAGATTCTGGGTGTCAGGATGTGACTATCTTTGGGGGGCTGTCATATTCTGCCTACTACAGTTGTCTCTCAAAAAAGAGGCCCTGGGAAGCTGGAGTGTATGCGGGAACTTGATGATTACAGCATATGGATGAGAGCATGTGTGCATCCAGGTGGGGGCACTTCTGTCCCCACCCTCAGCCTCCTGAGCTACTGCCTGGAATCCAGAGCTTTGCCCCCACTGGGGAAAGCCTGGCCCAATGTCTTGGGCTGAGCCTGGAGCTATTGCCCTGAGCTGCACAAACCTCCTGGGGAAGCCAAGGCAGGCCTGGGTGTGGGCTGAGGAACACACTGGTGGGGAGCATTGTGGTCACCCACAGGCACTGCCATTAGAGGCCAGAATGCCCATGCCAGGCCCTCACGCCAAATGTGCAGTGGCCCTCGCTGGCGGTGATGTGTCTTATCCTCATCATTTGTCCTTCTCCAGACCTGAAGGGCAGGGGGCAGATGAAAAAGTGGGGAGTCACAGGGATTGAGGAGTGGCTGTGTGGGTCTGTGTATATGTGGGGCGGGGGTGCCTGCAGGAGGAGGCGGGAGGAAACCAGCCCTTTGGAAGTGTTTCGTGCATGTCATGGTCAGCATGGAGGATGATTCAATAATGACACCAACAACCCATTAGGTGGACACTCTTGTTACCCCATTTTACCAATGAGGAAACAGGCCTTTCCAGAGAGGTTAGGCATCCTGCCCAGGGTCACACAGCGAGTCAGTGGAGGAGCCAGGACTCGGGCCCAGGTCTGTGTGACTCCAAGCCCATGCCTTTCAATGCTACATTCTGCTGCCTCCCACACAGGATTGCCAAAAAGGGGTCCAGGAGGCCGTGGAGGGCGGGGGGAGGAGGAGAAGGGTTCCATTTGGGTGTCAGAAGAACTCACGTTGAATGCTGCCTCTCCCACTGCCTTGCTGACCAAGAGATTTAAAATACCTTTAAAACAAATTATTTTTATTATAAAAATAATACGTTTGTTGCATTATATTAGGAAAATGCAGAACAATAGAGAGGAGATTGAAGAGCACCCACACTCCACAGCTGTGCAGTGTTAACTAGGGTCTTGTTCCTAGATGGGGGGATGATGGAGGCCGGGTCACTAAGTTCTCTGAAGCCCTACCAGCCGTGCCAGCCTCCCCTCCATTTATTTAATCACTAATTCTTAAGCATCTCCTGAATGCCAGGCAGTGCCCCAGCTCCTGCCTTCTTGGGGCTCTCACTTGAAAAAGGCAGACAGACGGTGCAAGAAAAGCAATGAGGACAAAACAGTGAGGTCGGGCGGTGACGGGGATCCAGGGTGGGTGGGTGTCAGAAAAGGCCTTCCCAGAGCATTTCAGCTGAGCCTTGGAAGATGAGTAGGAGTTGGGCAGGAGAAAAAGGGTGGCGGGGAAAGGTGTCCGGGGCTGAGGGAACAGCCTGTGCAATGGCTCACAGGCAGAAAGGGCTCAGCTCATTCAAGGAGTAGAGTATCACCCCCTGTGATGGGAACGTGGAGTAGGAGACAGAGGTGGGGCAACCATGCCCCTGCCTTTGCAGGGGTGCTGGGAGGAACAACCAAGGCGAGTGTGAAGGCAGTGTGCCATGCCCAGCTGATACTGCAAGACAGCACTATTTCTCCTCTTTCTCAGAACTAAAGTGATCTGGACACTGGAACTCCGGGGACCCTCCATGCTCTTTTCTCATCCTGCCACCCTCACTGCTTTTCTCAGTGTGCACCCCATTGCTCTCCCTACTACCCACCTCCCCAAATGGGGGAAAGATCAAAGGCAAATTTTGGGGAAGAACCAGCAATGCAGCCTGACTGGATGCTTTTAACTAAGTCTGAGGGCAGGAGAGACTTTTTATCCCTTGCAAGTTAACGCAAACTGTTAGGGGGATAAATAAATGACAGAGCTGCTGATGGACTGTTGGGCTCAAAGGAGGGAAATTTGTCTCACTTTAGAAGAAGGACCTGGAGGGCTCAGCCCCATCGACTTGTTCATTGTGTTGTTATCCGCCAGAGAGGTGGTGACACCACAGCAATTAAGACAAACTTTAGTCTATAAGTTCGTCCCTGCAATCTCGTGGCTTCAAAACAAGACAAATGATACCGCCAAGGGAGGAAACAAAGTCTTTTTCAGACTCTGTCCAAAGTTATGGCGAATATTTGTAGTTGTTCAGCAGAAAATTTGTCATTACGAGGCCTGGGCTCTGCTGGCTCCCCCCGCCCCACTTTATGATCCATCTTGGATTATAAAGTGTGCCAGACCAGGCTGTCTCTGGGACTCCACCTGGCTGCCTCCTGCAGGGTGCCACCCATTGCCAGCCGCACCCACCTGCCTGTCTCTTAGGTTACGGGCATCTCGGGTGGATCAGGACACGGTTTCTGCCAACTGGAAAGGAGTCATGACAAAGCCAGGAAGTGCCATCAGAACCCAGCTCTGCCACCGAGGGCTGGTGACCTCCTCCCATCTCCCTTCTGCTCCCCCGCCCCTGCACCAGCAGCCAGCACCCACAAGCACCAGGCTTGGGGGCTGCGTCCTGGGCCATTTCCTGCTTCCACCTGCCTGGGCTCCCCACCCTTGTCCCGTATCACCACAGCTGTTGGCCTTCTCCACAAGCCCCTCACAACTGATCCTGGCCTCAGCCTCCCACCTGTGGTTGGATTGAGCCATTTCTGGCTGCTTGAAGGGAAAGCACCCCAGCCCCTCAATGAGGGGGTTGGGACCTGGACCCAGTACAGCCTTGGGAGCCCACCTGGCCTCGAGTGTGGAGTCAGGACCCCGCTGGCTGCCTGGGCTGCTGTGGGCTGTTCGCGCTGGCTCCCTTCTTGCCCTCCTGCTTCTGTTGTTTCATGCTCTTCTGCAGCCTTGCCTGGCACTGCCTCTCTCCCCACCCTCCCTGTACTCTATGAACACAGGCTCCCAACCTAACAGGGCCCAGACTTAGCTACAGGACGAAGCTCCAGTGGGGAATTTGGGCAGCAGTCAGTGGGGATGGAAGACATCTCTGAGGCAGCATCATGACCCTGTCTGGGTTCCCCCAGCCCACAGGGAGGCAGCTGTCCGTCCCCGTCTAACCACCCTGTGCGACAGAGGGGGTCTGCGGAGCTGCCTGGCTGCATGCCTGGCACCATCCCAGGGCCTCACTTTGAGGTTGTATTCCGGCCTTCAGCACTGAGTGTGCAGAGATCTGGAAGCATATGCCTTCCCCCCAAAGACTCAGGTCTGTTCAGCTCAAGTGCAAGGCCCCAGGTTCTTGGCCTGCAGACAGGGCACCCATGGCTTCCTCAGCCGGGTTACGGCACCCAGCCCATCTTGCACTGGCCTGACAACCCCCAAATGGGCTGGGCTCAGCTCTGGGTCACACTGCTTTGGGCCACAAGGCCTTTGTCTGACCACATGTGGGGAACAAGGGTCCCACCCTTCCTCCCTGTCCCCATTGCCTTCTTGGAGCATCTCCAAAGCCCTGGGGTCCTGTAACCCATACTTCCCAGCTGGGAAAACCAAGGGCAGGACAAGGAAGGTCCAGCGGGCCGAGTGCTGAGGGCACTCCTTGCCTCCAAGCTCGGGTGGCACCCACCTCCCAGTGTGAACTGCGGGCTCCACGAGGACTGACCTGTCCCAGAAACACCCCCCTCCAGGCTTCAGGGTCTGAGGCCCGAGGCTGCATCCCGTGGGGGTCTGGTCTCCTGGATGTCCTGGTTAGCAGGCAAATGGGTGTCTCTGAGGGTTGGAGTGAGAGACCAGAACAGGATAGTGACAAGCCCTGGGGAGGGGCCTGCGGGCCTGACCCTGCCAGCCCCCCAGCCCTCCCACACTCAGAGCACCTGCCATGTGCCGCCCTGGCCAGGTCCTGGGGTGATGAGTCAGACCCTCAGGGGGCTCACATCTGTACCAGAGAAGCTTCCAAGAGGACGTGCTGTTTGAGAGGGGCCTCAAGGGAGGAGTGGAGGTTGGCTGCACGGGCAGGGTGACGGTGGGTGAGGTGTCACTCTGGGCAGAGGGGAGAGCTCATTCCTGTCCCTCCGTGTTCCAGGTCTCAGTCCTCCATGACCCCTCAGGGCAAGGGCGGCTTGGCCTTGGGGCTGTCAAGGGTGACTGGGGGGATGACCGGGCCTAAATAGGCCAAAGAGGTCCCTGCCTGTCAGCCAGAGGGCTCTTTGCAGGAGAACCCCTCAGGGGTCGCCCAGCTCCCCATCTTCCCAAGACTGAACCCAAGGGAAACTCAGACCTTGAGGGCCGCCCCAAAGCTGGGGCTCTAGACGTGGAGTCCACGAGTGAGTGGGTTCCAGGGCTCCATGAACCCTAAGTTGTGGACAAAACTGTGTGTGCAAGTGTGTGGGTGCATGTTATTCTGGGGTGAGGGTCTGTCACTTCTGTGGGACACTTGTGGAGGTCCATGGCCCCAAAAGGTGAGAAGCCCTGTTCTGGAACATCAGGGCTGGGAGGAACTCCAGGACTCAGTGGGATCAACTCCTGCATTTACCAAAGAGGAAACTGAGGCTCAGATGGAGACATGCTTTGTCCAAGGTCATCCTGGAAGCTGGTCTCCAGGTCCAGGGCCTTGATGAGCCCTCCAGAGCAGTGTTTCTCAGTGCCAGTGGAGGGCGCTCTGCCTCTGTGTCCTGGGGGTGGCCACAGAGCAGACCCCTGGGCCCCACTCCAAAGGTACTGATATAGTATCTTTGCACACCAGAGTTCCTGAGGACAGGGTATGTGTGTGAGCGCTCACGTGTTACATATGTAGTGCTTGTGGAACTGACTTCTGGAGCCATGGTTAAGAGAACGGCTCTGAGTTCCAAACGGTACTTTGCTACTTACTTGCTGGGTGTCCTTGGGCAAGTCTCTTAGCCTCTCTGTGCTTTGGTTTCTCCATCTGTAAAACGGGCAGATTAAATAATACCTCCTACCTCATGTGATTGGTGCAGAGATTAAACAGGTAGATAAAGTAAGCCCTCAGCACAGTGCTTGCATGGGATGCCTGATCATCTTCCCTCCCTCCCCTGGTTTGGGATTTGGGGATAGCAGGCTGGCTGGGTGAAATCTTCTCAAATCAAGAATGAACTTCACGTCTGGGTGGTGGCTGGTTCATGTTCTGGGCTGGGGAGGCCCCTCTGGGGAGCGTCTCCTCCTCAAAAAGTCCACAACACATGCTCCGTGAAGCTCTCCCTGCCCTGGGCACTGACCTGGGGACCAGCAGCCTCGATGGCCCGGGCCTCATCTAATCCTGTGACCTCCCAGCCCCAGGGATGCGGCAGGTGCTCTGCCTCAGGCCCAGGGGCAGCTGGAGGCCTGTACCACCTTGCAAAGTGTTACCAAGAACATGACAACTCTGCCCCAGGAAACAAAAGGATGCCTCACATGGGCTGAGCCCTTCATGGGCAAAGGGCTGAGCAGTGCTGGGAACCACAGTCCAGCCAGTCTCCACTCAGGCCACATTTACTGGGCACCTACGACGCCAGGCTCTGTTCTTGGCACCGGAGGGGTGGATGCCACATGAAGAAAACAGACCAGAATCTCTGCCCTTGTGCAGCGTACATTCTAATGGGGAGGAGGGGAAGGGAGGAGATGGCAGATAAAATAAACGAGTACAATTAGTGGTTTGTAACAAATGCAATGGAGGACAGTGGTGCAGGCAAGGGGAACATGAGTCCCAGGGGGCAGGTGTGGGTGGGTTGTGATTTTAAATAGAGCAGTCACGTCAGGACTCACTGAGATGCCATATGAACAAAGTCCTGAATGGGACAGAAGTGAGTCATGTGGATACTTGGAGAAAGAACGTCCTGCACCCGGTATGAAGGCCTATGTTAGATGGCATAATACTAGCTGCCAGTAACATAAACGCAAAATAGTTTAGTTCCAGCTCATTTAACAGTCCAGTGCAGGGGTTCCTGGGGGCAGCATGTTCCTCCAACGGGTGATTCAAGGATTCAGGCTCCTTCCTTTTGGACTTCAGCCTCCCGCACCTCCCACTATAGTCATTTTTCCATTTAGCAGGAGGATGGAGAAACATGTAACACAGAAGGCACATCTGCATTTTAAGCTTCTTGGCCAGGAAGCAACCTACCATCTGCTTCAATTGATGAGAACTAGCCACAAGGCCCCTGTTAAATGCAAGGGGGATGGGGAGAGCTGGTCTGGGGCTGGGTAGCAGCTTCCCCACAGCCCTACACTATGGAGGGAGCATGAACCTTTGGGGGTCAGCTAGGTGTCTCTGCTGTGGCCCTGAGTGGGGGAGTGTCCCTGGATGTTCAAGGGTCAGTAAGGTGGTCAGGTAGCTGGAGTAGAGTGAGAGTTGGGGGTGATGGGAGTTGAGATCAGAGATAACGGGGGCAGACTGTATAGGGTCACACAGGCCATTGCTGGGTCTTTGTCTTGTTTTCTGAGTGAGCTGGAGCCCCTGGAGGTTCCAAGCGGGGAGGGCCAGGATCTGCCTTGTTTTACCTGGCTCCCTCTAGTGGCCGTGTGAAGAATAGACTGCAGGGGCAGGTGCCTGGTAGGAGTCTGTTGCAGGGGTCCAGCGGTGGTGCCTTGGATGAGGATGGGAAGTGGTGGAATCAATGCAGTTTGAAGGTAAAGACAGCAGGACTTCCAGGTAGGCTATATGTGCGGTGTGAAAGAGAAAGAAAGGAGGCAAGGCCAAGTCCCAGTATGTTGGAGTGGGCACCGGGAGGATGGAGACGGGAAAGTGGTGCAGGAGGTTCTGGATGCGTGCGTGGCGTAGGAGTTTGCTTTTGGATGCGTCAGGACGCCACTTAGACCTCCAAGTGCAACCCGAGCCTCTCTGAGCCTTGGTTCCTCACCTGTAAAACGGGGGTAACACACTTACCTGGCGGTGATGGAGAGGATTGCCTAACAGGATGGCTGTGAATGGCCCGAGGTGAGCGAGGTTCCCTGGGTGTGGCGTCAAGGGCAGTGAGGGCCAGCTTGCTGTAGAGAGGAGCTGGTGGTGGGGTGTGGGGTGTGGGGTGGGAGGGAAGGAGGGCCTCTCAGAACCACCCCAGGCTTCCTCCCAGCTCTTGGTCTCCTTCCTCACCCACGGCCCCAGGTCAGATCACTGTGTTGGAGCTGGAGCTGCTGCTGGGACTGCCTGGCCCTTGAGTGTGGGGACAAACTCCAGCCCAGCAAGGGGCACATGACGTGGGTCCTGAGATTTTAGCTCTAGTGCTGGCTTGGCCGCTTTTCGTCGTGGGACTTGGTTCAGGGACCTCCACGCCTCAGTTTTTTACCTGTCAAATGGGCCGGGCTGTGGGCCTTGTCACGGAACTGCAGGAAGCACTCCTGGGGGGCTGGCACTGCCACACATATCCCTGCGCCGCTCCCAGCCCTGGGCGGGCAACAGACCCTCTGCACAGCACAACCCTCCTGGCGGTGGGCAGCCACAAAGCAGTAATACTTTTATTCCCATCAGCGATACTGACGGGGCCTGACCCTTTACAAAGGAGAATGTCAGGAAAAAGGAAGAGGAGCAAGGGCGTAGGGGCCTCTCTTCTCGATGCCCCAACCCCTCTACCCACCCTGCCAGTCAGGCCTCCAGACCCAAGGGGGGGCGAGGGCTTGCCCTGAAGGGGTTGGCCACCCTTGAGGGCTCCCTAGGCAAGGTCATCTGCCAGCGGAGTCGAAGGTGAGTCCAGCAAAGCTCTTCTGGTGCGGACAGCAAACGAAGGCCACAACAGGCACGTCTTCTCCTCGGTGACCAGTCCTGGGCTTTCAGCATCACACTGCAGCCTCAGGGGGGGCCCTGCTGGCTCCGCCTCTCCTCCAGTGCCCTGCACACCCACATGGACACCACGGTGGCATTTCCATCGTTGAACTGAACGATGAATGGGTGGCCCTGTGGGGAAGAGGAGGAAGCTGTGACAGGCATTCCCCAGACTCTGCACGTCATCACTTTCCAAGCCCTGTTCTCAGTCTTCCCCAACAGCCCTGTGAGGTGAGGGCAGCTTCAGCCCCATTTCACAGCCTAGATGACTGAGGCCCAAGGTGGAGCAATGACATGCCTGTCTAGAGCACTCGCTGCAAACCTCACATTCTGCCTGGTGCTTGGCTACCTTCTCCTGAAACTCCAACCAGCCTGAAAGATCCCCAAGGGTGTGAGCCTATCTTAACTCCACACTGCCTGGCCCTCCCTCAGCCCAGCATCACTCCAACAGCTGGCAGGCAAGGCCTGGCACCGGAGCTGCCAGCGTTCCTATCAAGTTGCTGCCCAGAGACCAGAGAATCATCTCATCAGGGGCTACGTCAACCCCCGTTTTCTTCTTTGTCTCCAGCCCTCCTATGAACAATCTGCGAGTGGAGGGAAGGCAAACGTGTCGGGGGAGGACGGATGTGCTGGTTCGTGGTGAGAAGCTGGGGGCTGGGGACCAGACTCTGGAGGGGCGCTACAGCCTCCGTGTGGCCCCTCAGGCTCTAACCTACTTAGCTCACAGGCAGGCCAGGTTATATTTAGTCAGCCCCCTCCCCAGCTGTCCTGAAGAGACAAGATTCCTCCTCACAATCTTAGGGCCTCCTTGGGAGTTCCCAGGAAAGGTCAGAAAAACGCAGGGGCAGCCATGAGATCACCCTGGCCACAGGTCAAAGGTGAAAGGAAAACTGGAAAGCATTCTCTTCCCTCCTCTTCTCCAAGTGCTTCTCTGCTAAGGGATGCGCACCTGGCAGCCTCCTCTCCTACCAAAAACTTTGTAGCCTGAGACTGAGGGAGCCACGCTGGGCGAGCAGAGGGCATGGGGGGCTCACCGCTACCGTCTCCCCAAGTCCCCCCTGCTCCTTCTCTCCCTCCCGCTTCAGCCATCCAGCTCCCAGAAGGGAGCTCCCGAATTCCCTGCTCCCTCCTGCTTTCTGAGCCCTTCTTGGGCCCCCTCTGCCTCCCCTCTGGCCAGGCGGGGCTTTCGAGGCAGCTTTCCTGATGAGCTCATCACAGAGCCAGGAGGGACGGGGCCAGGGCTCGGATGCCCAGACCCCAGTGTGTGTGGGAGCAGTCAAGGACCAGGCTGGGGAGGGCGCGGGAGGTCAGGTCGGGCGGGTGTCCCGCAGGCAGCACAAGCCTGAGCGGGGGCTGAGGTGGGAGAGGCCCAAGAGGGACTCTGTCTTGGCTCTCATATGTCCCCCACCCCGACACATATCATCTCACCTTATGTGTGCCTGCCTAAATCAGTGCCTAGATAGAGGGGATTCTTCTTGAAGTCAGTGAGCACATTTCCTTTTCAGGAGGCTCAGAGGAGGTGACCTTGTGCCCTTCTGAAGAACAAAGGGAGAAGCTGTGCTCAGGAGCCGAAGAACAAAGGGAGAAGCTGTGCTCAGGAGCCGATGGGCCCCTCCCCTGAAGCCTGGGGTGGCACAGTGTCACTTTCCCAGAATGCCCGGTGACTTTGGGGGCCATATGCTCCATCTCTGTTATCATCTGTTCAGGAACAAGCAGAGCGGAACCACAGGAGGGGAGAGTGCAGCGTTCCTCCAGTTACAGGAAGGCTGCTGGCTACTCTGCAGGAGGCATTTCGCCCAGGTGCACCGGGAGGCGGACGAGGAGAGGGTCAGCATCCACCGCTCTGGTGGCGACTCTGCCCCTTTCCTGTCCTCCCTGACTGGGAAGTGACCCCCTTCTCCTGTGTACCCCTGATGCTTTACACCACCCTGCACGGGAGTGACCGAGACAAGTGGTTTTGTCCCCAGCCACTGTTGATGGGTTTCGGGGGGGGAATGAGAAGGGGAATCACAGAGGGAGAAAGACAGGAGAGAGAGACAGAGACAGAGATGGAGGGGAGACGCCAGCCTCTCTAGGCATCCTGGGCTGTGACAGGAGAACGTGGGAGCTGTAGGCTGCCTGGTCCCCCATCTGACTGGGCACGCAGAGAAAGCCAGTATGTGGGGAGTGAGAACATGGAGAGTTGTACAGAGGGAAACAGGAGCTGAGATGGCACTGGAGACGCCGGGGGCCATGACAGCCTGGCAGCATCTCTGCCTACAGTGTCCATGCACACCTCACGGTCTGGGGTGGAGACACTAAGTCACGTAGGTGGGCACAATCATCTCCACTTTGCAGATGAGGAAACAGAGGTCACGGGTGACCTGCCCCATCTCCCAGAGCTGCGACTGGACCACAAGTCTCTATAACCCAAACCTACTGCCTGCGGCGCTCCCTGGGCTGAGCTGCAGTAGGCAGAGCCAGATTGCAATTCCCCCTTGCCTTATTTCTGCCATGGGATTCAGGCCTGCCTGGCCAGAGGGGGACTGAGATGGCAGGTCCTGACCCCTGCGTCACCCCTGGGACATCCTGGGAGAGTGGTGTCAGGGTGGCAGATCACTCTTACTTGACTCTGCGCCCTCCCATCAGCCCTGGGTGGGAAGCAGGGAAAGTATACTGTCACCCCATTTTACAGAAAAGGAAACTGAGCACCGGGGAGGGGACGTGACTGGTTAAGTGCTGCAGCTTCTGGCTGCTACTCTGGTACGTTCTCAGGGCTTGACCGCATCCCCTGTGACCCTGACAGCGCCACGTGCTCCCTTTCCTCCCTGGAGTACAGTGGACACTCCTCCAGTCCTGTGACGCACACGATGCAGGCACTCCTCGTGAGTTTAATGAGCAAACGAAATCTGATGGACAGTTCTGGGAAAAGCATGAAGATCACTCGGCCACCCTGAGGTGCCTGAATTCCTAGGTGGCTCCTGACAGGCCCGAGCAGATGCCTGCAACAGCCAGATGCCTGGAGACCGATGGAAACTGCACACCGGATAATACTGAGTCCAGCACCATGGATTGAGTGCTGTGTGCCAGGCCCTTGCCAAGGGCTTTGTTCTCATTTTCCCACCGATCCCCACGCTCACTCTGGAGGCGCACACGGCCCCCTTGCAGATGAGGAGACAGACACTCAGGGACCTGTGTGAAGTCACGCAAGCGAGGGCTGGGCTGCAACCACAACGTGGGTCTCTTGACTCCAAATGCCACACTCAGGACCACATGCTCTCCTGCACCTGCAACCGGAGAGCTGACCTCACAGCCCTTCTGGGGGTCTCTGTGTGGTCCGGAGAGGGCTGCAGCCCCCTGCAGCCAGACCCTCCTCTGCATCTGGGTAAATGCACATCTCCCCCTAGGCAGAGAAATCCAGATGTGGACAAACTCGCAGCCCCCTCAGGCTCCAAGGATCAGCGGGAGCATGGCGTGGCCCATCTCCTCGGAGCCAGGACACCCACATGCTGTTTGTCAAGAGCACCCTCCGCCCCAGATGACTACCCCAGACACCCAGGCCTCTGCCACCCACACAGAGGGTGTGTCAGCGGTCACTCCGCAGAGGCTGGCAGGGCGCGTGCAGGCTGGAGCCGCTGAATGATCTCACTGGCCTCGTCACCAGGCAGTGGGAGCCACTTTCATTTCCCGAATTCTCTCAGGGCCAATTGCAACAATTAAACCGGCGAGGGTTGAAGTATAATGGCCCACAAACTTCGCCACAGAAGGTGGAGACATAATGAAGGGAAAAGGATGGCACTGGAAGACGTAGGATGGATCCAAAAGGCGGGCACAGGGGAGAGTGAGAGAGATGAGTCAACAACAACCAAAGCCGGTGGCATCACCGGGTGCAGACCTCCCACCACGGGGCCGAGGGGCAGATCGTGCCCGTGCACTAACCTGTGAAGAGAAACTAGAGTGTTCAGTACACCCTCCTTCACTTGGGCACTAGCCTCCAGGGCTTCGCTAGAGTTTGGCCCTCTCCTTCTGTAATAACGTCCCTAACTTTTGCCCACCCGTGTCATCGTGATGAGGTGCCTTCCTGATGACTGATGGCAGGACCCTCCCCATGTGGACAGCGCTCCATGCTTCTGCCAAAGCGGGCAGGGAGAGGAGGGGTCCAGGGGCCCACTGTGTGGGCAGGAGGTGGACGCTCCGAGCCTGCTGCGGAGAAGTAAAGCCTGAGGTTGATGTGTCTGGTCTCCCAGGCCAGTGCTCGTTCACTGACACCTCACTCTCTGCCCTTAGTTGGGCTTCGAGTTTCTTCCCAAATAGGAATTTACCTATTTGGGGTCTCCATAGTTTCTTCTCCCGTATAACCTCCTACAGAACTTCCTGCATGTGAATCATGTAAGGACTTGCTGGCGTGGCTGCCCGCCCGCTGCAGCACCTGGCAGGTCGCAGGCCCTCAGTTGGCCGTGGGCCTGAGGCAGGAAAAAGTGACCTGCCTGTCCTCTCTGTCTGCATCTATTCATCGAGCCCTTTTTGTGGGCCAGGCCCCTGCTGCCTTGCATGGCCCGGAACCCACCCATCACCCCCTTTACACACAAAGGAGACCGAGATGCCAATAAATGTGACCTGGGGCAAGGTCACAGAGCTAGAAAGTGGCAGGGTTAAGGGCTGAACCCAGCGGAGGACACCACACTACTCTGCTCACTGGGGGCGGGCACGGTGAGTTTTAAATTCCTACTTTTTAAAAGAATATATGGTACATTATTTTTAACTAGTAACTTTTAACTGGCAAACTGAAATGACAGTGGCAAAAAGGCAAACTGTGTCCTCCCCGCTCAAAGCTGTGTCAGGCACAATCCAGTCATTTATTTAATACTCAGCAAATCTATTAAGTATTATATCATGCCTGTTTTATAGATGAGGAAGCTAAAGCACAGAAAGATTAAGGAATCTGTCCAAGACCACGGCGCCTGAATGTGGTGCTGTCTCCAGAGCCCGAGCCTCAGCCATTGCGCTGTCCTTCCTCGTCAGTGCCAGGGCTGGGGGAGGGCGGCACCCACCCTGCAGGACAGCCTGCCCTCACAGCAGGCGCCGGGTGGCCTCTGTTCCTTCTCTTTGGGTCTAGATTCTAGAGGAGCAGGAAAATGAAGACCCAGGGCCTGGAAGAAATTTTCCAGGGCTATGGAGACCACACCCTAGACATAAGGGTGGAAATAATAAATAGGATGTCTGGCAGCAGACTGCACCCCAAACCTAAGATCTACTCTGTGGGGCCTTTCTTCACGCCTCCTCTCAAGAGGCGCCATCTCTCCCACAACAAGAGCACACCCTTGTTCTACTGTGTATTATCGTCATTCGAGCCCACCTTATCCTAGCACAGACTGGAAGCCTCGAGGGCAGGGCAGTGCTAATCACATAGGAACTGCCGAGAGAAGTTAGCTGGATCGACAGGTGAGTTACACTGCTTCCCAGGAGCCTGATGCTAGGCTGAGAAGAAGGGCCGCAGGTTGGGTGGGCAGGCCTGGGGAGAAGGCTTCACAAGCCGAGGCTGCTCTAGACTCTCTGGACCACAGGATTCCTCTCTCTCAGGATGAGCTCCAGGCCACCAGGCACCTCCTTTCCCGCCAAGGACGCCACACGGGACAGGAGGCCAAGGACCCACGAGCTGGTTCAAGTAAGCAAGCCCAGCCCAGGTACACTCCAGCTAAGTCCAAAACAAGAAGAGTCCAACACACGCTCAGGCGAGCCACAGGGCCAGTCCTGTCATGAGGCAGGTGCCTGTAAGAGGTGATCTGAGAGGCTGGAGGGGCCCCAAGGTCAACGCACTGCCCATCACTTCATCTTTCCGCACAGGGCCTGCCAGCCCTACTTGAAGGCTCTCTGCATGTCCCTTTAGGATCCAGCCCTCGTGGCAGGGGTAAAACACTTCAGTCCTTCTCGGCAATATGGAGGTGCGTTAGGATAGGATGGGACCTCAGAGACCAGCAGGGCTGTAGGGTGTGAGGTGTGCTGGGGCTTCCACACGTTTGATTCAAATCATTAAGATATTTTAAGCTGTATTTGTTAAAAAACGAATTAAAAAATAATATATACACTCAACTATGTTCAACTCTAAATGTTACCATGAATATTGGCAATGTGTTCCCCAGCACTGTGATGGTAACTGATTTTCTGCAGCTCTTAGGACAGGCAGTCTGCTTGTTAGATCTGTGCATATTACTGACTGCTCATACATGGGCCGACACCTAGGAAGGTTGTGGTGGTGCACTGGGCACCTAAAAGAACTCAGGGCTGTGACGTCCACTCACATTGTGTGTAGGTATAAAACTGTGTGAGCACCACACCAGAGCCAGTGCACTGAGCCCACGAAGCACATCTGCCCAGTGGCCCGGTGCACGATGCACAGACAGGGGTGTGGGTCAAGCCTGCTCTGAGTTTCCAGTGGCGTCAGCTCCTGCAAGCTTTGAGTCCCTCTTGTCTGACCTGTAGATTTACCGTAAGCAATTCATATGAACAGCTGCTAGCTACTGTCAGCAACTAAACTCTAAAATAAAACTTTTCTGCTATTCCTTTTTAAAGCTTCTATGTGGGCTTAAAAGATGCCTAAGCTGAGAGGGCAACTGGTGAGTCAGGATTTCCTTGATATGGGGCTCCTGAGACAGTATCAGAGATAAGTGGGACACTGATACAGATATTAGACTATAACCATCACCTATGACCCTGGCTCTCAGATTTTTGTGTCCTTCAAGAGAAGTCTCATGGACGCCTTTCTAAAGAAGTAAGTGTCTACAGTGAATACTTACTTACACATTCATGCTAAAAAAAAAACCACTACTTTTTTCCTATATTAGTATTGAGATCCTGCATTAATTTTACATAATAAAAAGCATTCCACTGCTACAGATTCAAAACTAGCAATCTAATCTCTACTTACTCTGGAGATAACTCAGATTAGAGAAGTTAAGTAAGTTTTGGAAAAATGCACATATGTCCAGTGTCTGCTAAACGGCTGACAAGTGCCAGGGCAGTGGGCAGCCTTTATAATATTAATTACATGAGATAATAACCCATGATCATCCCTGGGGTCAACGCTTCCTTCCAGGCTGGGTGTGCCCGAGCTGATCAACAGGGGGAGTCAGGGAAGGAGGTGGCTGGGATTGTGGCTGCAGGGGAGCCCCCAGGCACAACTCAGCAGGGAGAAGCTGAGGCACGGCCACAGCAATTCTTCCGTCTGTCCCTGTGTGGGGAAAGGCAAGGAGCCCTGGACTGACAGTCAACAAGCCTTCTCTCGCCAGCCCAGGAGTCGTGAGAGCTTGGGAAGGGCCACAGTGGCCTCCCCTATAAAAGAGAAACCATTCCAGGGGAACCTCCATTCCCCTGGCTTCATCCTTCCACACGGAGGGACCTGTGTTGTTGTCACACCCCTCAGCCGTGTCCCCAGGGGGAGGCGTGGCAATGTTGGGAGGAAGTACGGAGCAGGCCCGGCTCAGGGGTCTCCTGCCCACAGGGAGGCTGCATTCTGGCCTGCCCTCTCCTGGTGAGCTTGCAGGCAGGCTGTTCACCTCTGACTGGGCTCTGCGGTAAATTCTCAGGAGGGCCCTCGGGCCACCCACGTAAGCACGCCCTTTAACTCAGATTTTACACAAGTAGGGTGATGCTTCCTTTCTGTCATTTCCTGAGTCTTATTTCTCAGCTGGTGTTGAACACAGGAAGGCTGCTGGCTGGCCTCGTCACCCAACCAAATACCCCAGCCCTCCCTGCCTCTGGGGTCGGGTGGGAGATAGCTTGTCTGCAGACAGGGATTCACAGATACACGCTGGGCAGCGTGAGGGGAGGTTACTATCCCCCCAGGTAGAACGCATGCCGGGGAGCGGCAGTAAGATGAGGGTGTGAGCCTTGCCTATCAGCTAGTGTGGAATCTGCCTGTCTGCCCAGCCCAGCCTACCTGGGCCAACGCCCCGGCTGCGGAACTTTCCGAGGTAAGGCGTTTGTTCTGAGACTGTGCTTTCTCAGCCTCTGATTCCTAAAGCTTTTCCACGGCTGGGGTTGGGGGGTCCCTTCTAGCCCTTCATTTTAAGACCTCAGAAATGATTTGCAGCTGTGACATGCCATTTCAATCAACCTTCCTGAGTTTATCTTCACAACTGCTACAGAAATAGATGTTTCTTCCCAAATATTCAATTATTAGCAGCAAATTGCTTACCTCCAGCCATCCTAGACTGTACACAGGCATCTAAGGGGGGTCAAGGCACTGTCCACCTTTCACCTGAGCAGGTCTATGTGTTCCTACACAAAGCAATTGGTCAGAAAATGGCCAATCGAGAGAGCAAGATGTTTCCAGAGGTCTCCGCAAGTCATTCTAGGGCCTGTCCTTACAGCGCAGCCACAGGACTCGAGCAGTGTGGTACGGGAGGGGCCACAGGACGACTGCAGTGGGCCACCGTGAGGGGTAAACACGCGGATGCCGGCACTCATGAGTTTGTGTCGGAGGAAGCTGACCCATTTGGGTGGCAGAATGGTGCCACTGGCCCATTTAGGGGGGGCTGTGGTAGCTGCCCTGTAGGAAACTCAGACAGGACTCGGGGGAACAGCAGGGAGCGGGCTGGCTCCCCCTCGCAGTCTCGGGCTGAGCAGGTACCTAGAGAAGTCAGGACCTGAGGGTGCCAGAGGGAGAGGGGGGCCTCGCTCCAACAATGCTGAGGACTCTTGTCTGAGAGGCTGAGTCTGCAGGTCCAAGCCTGCCACTTACAGGCATCTGGACGTTCAAGGTTCGTCTTTCGGTGTGATGGCTGTGTGGTGGTGGGGATTTAAAGACACAGTGCTCAGAAGGATGGATTCTTTCCAGCCCTCTTTTTTTCTTACCTCTTGAGATTTGATGTTTAAACTCTGAGACCTTGGCTCTGTGTTTGTGTGTGTGTGTGTGTACACGCATATGTGGGCATGTGAGCGTGCAGAAGGGGAAGAAAGAATGAGACCCAGCACGATTTCTGGCACACAGCAGGCAGCTCAGTAAGCTTGTTGAACAAAACAGAACAAAGTGATTCGACAGTGAGTGAATGAAGACATGGGGAGAGACTAAGCCTAAAAGCCCTCCCTCTACAAATTCCCAGCCATGCCAGATAAAATGGAACATTTTCCAAAAAGCATACTAGATGAACTTGTAAAAAAGAAGGAAATCTGCAAGTGCCAAAAATGAAGAGGGAACTGAAAACCAGAATTATAAGTGTGTGCATGGAGGTCTTGTAGCCCTAAGGGAGGCTCTCAGTTCTAGGAATGTAGGACCTGGAAAGTGTGAAGGACTAAGTGGACACAGGAGACAAGGTCCACCTGGGGAGCTGGCCTGAGACCCTGAGCAAAACTGGGACTGCAGAAAGGGTGAGCCAGAAAAAGTCTGCCCATCAGCAAAGGGGATGCTGTGTGAGGTGGCTCTGAGCCTCGTGCACTTTGGGGTTCAATGTACCACTGCTGTGGTCTCAGAACACAAGGCTGCTCATAAACTAATGTAACATTGATATTGATCGAGCAATACTCTGGAGTATCTCTCAGGAGCATGAAAAAACATTCTGGGGAAATACTTCTGGAATTCAGTAATTTCCACAGTAATAAGCCCCATTCAGTATGAGCTTACAATAAAACTTCCAAAACGTGTGAGGAAACAATTATCCATGGACAAGAGTCAGCAGACACAACACACAGGAAGATTAGAGCTCTCAGAACCAAGGTGACAGAAAAATAATTGGAAAGAAAATGTAAAATGATGTACAGTTGAAAAGACTGAAGACTTAAAAGAAGAAACTGAAACACTAAGAACAAGATATTATAAAAAAGAGAAGAGAGATTTGAAAAAGAATCAAATATAACTTACAGAAATAACACATATAGTGACTGGAAAAAACAAAAGAAATTCTCCATAGATGAGCCAGATAGCAAGCTGAATATAGCAAGGATAGCTTTAGTAAGCTGGAAGAATGGTCTGAGAAAATTACCCAGAGCTCTAGTCAGTAACGAGAGAGAAACAAAAAATAATTTTTTTTAATGTGGAAGAGAAAGACCCAGAGGAAAGAATGAGAAGAGACGAGACACTGTGGGGTAGGGTCAATATCCAAAGAGACAACAGCTGAAAATTTTGAGAACTGATGAAAGATATGAATTTTCAGATTCAAAAATCATAATGATCTCCAAGTAGAATAACTATAACAAAACCTATACCTAGACATATTGTAGGGAAACTGAAGGATACCAGGAAAAGAGATGTTAAAAGCAACGAGAGAGACAGGCATATCTCTCACAAAGGGCAGCAGCTGAGCAGCTGGCAGATTCTCACCAGCAAGTGTAGAAACCAGAGGACAACAGAGTATCTTCAATGCCCTGGGAAAAACTGTCAATCTAAACTTCTAAATCCAATTTAACTAACAACCAAGAGTTAGGGCGGGACTTCCCTGGCAGTCCAGTGGTTAGGACTCTGTGCTCTCACTGCCGAGGGTCTGGGTTCAATCCCTGGTTGGGGAACTAAGACCCCACAAGCCACGCAGCGCAGCCAAAAGAAAAATGAGGGCAAAGTGAAGACAATCCTAGAACAAAAACTCAGTTTTACCCTCACTGACAGAACTCTTAATATACTTCCAAAAGGAAGAGAAACCTCAGAAGGAGGAAGTAGGATGCAACAGGAATAAGGGACACATAACTGCTAAACACATGGATAAATCTCAACAAGTACTGATTATACAAAATGACAACAAGAGTAATGACTAATTGTGAGGATCTAAAAACAAGATGACAATGAAATCCTGGACATGAAAGAAGGGACTGATCAGAAACTCTTAGGGTCCTTTTGTCTGGGGGAGAGAGGCTGTGGCAGAGGCTGCTAGCTGCCTCTCAATAAACATTCCCCTTTCTTCCTTAGTGATACAAATCCTGATTTTAATAAGGAACAGTGTCACCCAGCAAAGCAGCTGCATGCCCAGACTCCCCTGCAGCTAGTTTTGGCCAATGCCACGTGAGCACATATGCTGTGTGCCAATCCCCAGAACTGTCCTTAAATGAAGGGGTATTTCTACTGCCTTTCCTCATTCCTGTTGGCTGGAGCTCAAATGCCCCTTGACTGGAAAGATGGAAGGAACTGCCAGCTAGTCTGGGCACCCTACTTCCTGCCTTCCTTTATATGTATGGGGAATACCCTGCTGTCTTACTTAAGCTGCTCTTCGTTTTAATCATGTGCAGCTAAAGCCAATTCTACCTAATATAAAGATGAGATTGAACCTAAGGCTGAGTATTGTTGGGAAGGGGGGTATATTTAGTGATTAACCTTAGGCTTTGCTAAATTAAGTTAGAAACTCAGGGATAATAAGAGGCTAGAAATAGAATATAATATGTAAACTACTGGAAAGAATAAAAAGGAAGAAAAAATTAATCTAATAGAGTGAAGAAAGGAGAAAAAAGAAGTCAAAAAAGCATTGTAGAGAAGAAAGTACAAAACAATTCAGGTGTATCAATACGCAATAAGTATAAATGATTAAACTAATCAATTAAAAGAGAGTCCCAGATAAAATTAAAAACATCAACAGCAAAATGCAGAGATTCATTTAAAACAAAAGAACACAGAAATGATGAAAACAAAGGGATAGGAAAACATATAGCAGACAAATACTAAACAAAAGAAGACAGCATAGGTATGTTAATATCAGACAAAAATAAAATTTCAAGCAAAATGTATTAGAGGTAATGAAAGTCACTACATAAAGATAAAAGAAACATTTTAAAATGAAGATACAGCATTTTGACATAGGCATCTACCATCATCGCCTTAAAGCAAATACTGACAAAAGTGCAAGGAGAAACAGACAAAGCCACACTAATAGTGAGAGATTTTAACACAGCTCTCTCAGTAATTGATAAATAAAGCAGGTAGAAAATCAGTAGGGCCTCAAAATATTTAAGTAATGCAATTAACAAATTTGACCTAAAGGATGTAAATAGGACACCGAATTCAACAACTAGAGAATCACATTCCTTTCAAGCAAAGAGAGAACACTGAAAAAAAAAAAAAAAACAGTGTAGTAAGGGCGTTTCAACAAATAACAAAGATCTGATACTATACCAACCATGTTCTCTGACCACGGTGCATGAAAAGCAGACAACAATCACAAGATAACAAAACACCACTATTTGCAAACAAAAAAATACTTCTAAATAATTCGTGGGTCAAAAAAGAAATCCTAATTGAAATTGGAAATTACTTAGAACTGAATGACAACAAAAACACTACATATAAATGTTTGTGGGATGCAGCTAAAGTAATACTTAAAAGGCAATTTATAGCTTTATATGGATATATTAAGGAAAAGAAGATTGGAAATTTACAAGCTAAGTGTCCAATTCAATAAATTATACACAGAACAAAAAGTAAATCCAAAGGAAACATAAAACAGCAAATAATAAAGAACACAAAGGAATTAGATATCAAAGAGATGATCAAATCAATAAAATACTGGTTCTTTAAAAAGATTAATAAAGTAGACTAACCTCTGACAAAAATGGTAAAGAGAGGACACAAGGAAACATCATTAGGAATGAAAAAAGGGCACATAACCACAAATCTGGGAAAAATTTTAAAATAATAAGGGCATATCATATGACTGATATGAGGCCAACATAGCTGAAAATGCAGTGTGATGACTCATCAGGAGAGAGAGAAAGAAAGAGAGAGAGAGAGAGAGAGAGGGAGAGAATGTGTGTGTGAGTGATGGTAGGGGCAGGGGGAAGGGTGATAATGGTGGCGACTGGGAGGTGCCAATGAGAAGTGACAAATAATCACCCTGGCAGGTGAGTCACAGGTTTCGAGCCCTGGCATCACACTTTTAACTTTTCAAAACACTTCATATCCATTGTCTCATCTTATTTCAAGAAGCATCCAATCAAGTAAAGGCTGCTACCTCTTAAAATCTTAGTAACAGCTTTTCTAGTTTCTTAATAAGGAAAAACAACCATTCACACAAAGACTGAAGCTCAGGTGGAGATTTTTTGATGTTACCAAATCAATAAAAAACATAGAGGAAAAATTGCTAAGGATACCAGATGTCGAACTTTTGGGTAAATAACTTTAACTGAAGTGCCATCTTGTTTTTTTTTTTTTTTTTTTTTTACTGTTTCCGGCTATGATGCTCCCGTTTTCTGAGCCTCAGTCTATTTAGTAGACAGGGTTACTTACTGGTGGGGTGAGTGCGAGGGAACCAAGGGGGTGGGCTCGGGCAGCCCTTTTGGAAAATTTGAAATAAAAGCATAACAAAGGTCAAAGCTACCAGGCCTAGTCTATAAAATACAGGATTGAAAATTACCAGTTACTCTAGAGTTTCTGCTATCAGCAATCATTTTCCATTTGAATCTGTCCCCTCCTTTTTTTTTTTCCTAAGGAAATCCACAAACAGGAAGCAAACCATTTGAAAATTC
The DNA here is from genome assembly GCF_028023285.1 of Balaenoptera ricei. Classification (NCBI taxonomy): domain Eukaryota; kingdom Metazoa; phylum Chordata; class Mammalia; order Artiodactyla; family Balaenopteridae; genus Balaenoptera; species Balaenoptera ricei. The sequence goes on from NC_082640.1 coordinate 68,845,919, forward strand.
TGATCATTTTGTGTCCCAGCAGCAAATAAAAATCATCAATAGAACCCACTTTTAGCCTTGAGCAATATTTTCTAAAGCAAAACACAAAGAACCTGTGGTACTTAACTACTCTGTTATTGATTTACTGTGGTTTGCAAGGTAATGTTGAAGAAAATTAAATGTACGGAAAGCTGAAATGCGTTTTCTGTGGCAGCGAGCGGTGTGGCCCGTGTTTTCTGAGGCGGCGTTGCTGGCCGTGGGCAGAAGGAACGAGAAAGGGGGTGCACTTTATCTGGCTACAGATTAAGCTGGTGAAGGCCTTCCCTGCAGAGCTGTATGAAACCAAGTCTGTTTTCACTGTTAAGAAGGACAAAGTTATTTAGGTGCAAACTTGCTTCTTCTGGTAGTTAATGCTCCAGTTTACATAGAGACCTCAAGTCAATCAAATCCAGTACGGATGGATTGAGAGGCTTCTGTGTGTCTGGCTCTAAACCTGGTTTTTAGAGTCAAAAGACTCCCCCTGGCACATTCATGCCTTATTTGATCCCCTCAGAAAAGTAAAAAAAACTTCAACAAATAATAATTCAAAATAATTTTACGCTAATTATTGATTCAAGAGCAAACTGGTCATATTGTTTCAAACTTGGGCATTTGCATGCAACGTTATCAAGCAGTATATTTCCTATTTAGTGAAATGGTCTGTTTTCAAATCTAGAGGCACTTTACATACCTACACGCCACTGTAAATTTGATTCCCTTACTTAAGACTAAGAATCTGAAAGTTACACTAAAACTCGAACACTTTACTTTTAGCTAGTCCCTCAAGCCTTTATTCTAGTCCATTTTTTTGTAGTTTAGACTAGTGCTAACACACTTACTATCTGGTTTCCCAATCTAAAGCACAAAATAGAAGAGGAAGAGGGGAGGGCTGTTAGAAAGGGGAACAAGGGCAGGAGTACTAAGTGACATCTATTAGCAACACTGCACAACAAAAACAAAACCAAAGAACCAGCTTGGGGTCAACCAGTGCAGGGACAAATGGCCCTCCACGTGGTAACATCAGGAGACACTAGGACAGCAGAACGCAGCAAACAGACTGTTCATGATGATGGTCTAAAGAACATTTTCTAAAAAGCCAAACCCTGATGCATGTAATCCGTTTAAAAGGATAGGGAAGTGTATAATACATTTAAAACCTCTTGCCTATAATCCTTTTAAAAAGTTTTGGTTTTATAAGGAATAAGTCTCAGTTATCTGAATAAATATCCTTCCTTGGAAGTAGCTCATTTACTGAAGGTGGTGAATAGAAGACTTGCTGCTCTTTGAGTTTTGGAAGGTCAATATTAAACAGGAGAAAGCTCACACTCCGTCTGGCCGCCTTTCAGCAGCACCGTGCGATGTCACCTGGCAGACAAGCCTTCAGAGCCTCTGAACTCAGTAAAGACATATGGGGCCACTTAGGGCCCAAGTTTATCTTGGCTTCCTTTGGAGAGAGTTTGATTACTTCTAAGATTTATGGTCAAAGCAGAAGGAGAAAAGAAATACCTCACAGAGCAGATTTATAACCTCATCTTGTTATAATCACATTAGGGATGACATCCTATGACAGAATCTTGGAATGACTACAGGGCAACTTGGAAACTCGGTGGGAAGTTTTATATTTTGGGGTTTGGAGCATTTTGTACTTGCAAAGGTCAGGGAGGAAAGGACCAGGGAAATGAGCCAGGGGACAGTCAGAGAGTGAGTGTCAGCTGGTCTAATTTTCTGTGTCAACTCTGAAAATTAGATAAACAATGACAAACCAGGCTTTTAAAATGAACTTGTCACTTCTGGTTCTCTTGATACAAGGTAGCATTTTTCAAGTCCTGGTAGCCCTAAAGACAGACTTAACCCCTGAGAGGTTTACGTAAGTGTTCTAAAGTCCCCATATCTAAACAAAAGGTTTAGTCCGACCCTATCACCCTTAAAAGAAAAACTAATCATCCTTGAAACTTAAATACGCTTCTCCTAACAATTAAGGGGACGTTGCCTAGAGCCAAAGGTCCAGTCTTCTGCAGGACAGTCTCAGCAACTTGATTTTTTCTTTCTGTCATCTCGTTGGCTCTCCAGACCAGCTCAGCCCTTCAACATGGTCCCTTGATCTTTCAACCACTGTTCTCAGCAGGTACTGGTTCTCCTCGCACCAACTCAGGGGAGCACAGACTCTGTCCTGGGTCCACCCCGCTCCTCTGCTGTTATGAAGACATGGGGTAGAAGAACCACTCTGGCCTACAATTTGGCTGCGACAAGCTCCCTGGTGGGGAGGGGGACAGATCAGTGAATCTTTCTAATAGCTGCCCTTAGTGGCTTTGCTCTAAGGATATTTATTCAGTTTGAATACGTTGATTTGGAGAGAAAAATACATATATGTATTTACCAGAAGCTGAGTAGAGTTTTTCATTCCACAAAGTGCTTTCAACCTCATCTAATTCAAGTGTCACAGTAATCCCACGAAGTATCAGCATGGCATTACTGTCACTACCTATTTATGGATTCGAAAACTAGGTTCAGAGAAGTGATTTGGCTAAGGTAGGGTTGGGATCTGAACTGGACATCAGCTCTAAAGCCTGTGCCTTTTGTTACAATATGTTTTTGTTTTGTTTGTTAATATGTTATGTTTTGTTATATTATTACATATAATAACAGCAATATAATAGCCAACAGTTGCGAGCACCTAACCGTGCCAGATACTAATTAGGTGTTTTCATTTACAGCATTTCATATGATCCCCAGCCCTGTCAGAAGTAGATGTGAGCCTATTTTACAAGCAAAGACATTGATGCCCCTGGGTGGTAAGGACTGCACTTCAGGCTGAAGTCTCAACACTGGGCTTGAACCCGGGTTCTTGGACCTCACGTGTCACTCTTTCCCCATACTCTACAACTGGCAGAAACAACCCCCCACCCCCCAACAAAGCACAAATGCCATAGTCTGCCCTGGATCAAAGTATAAAATAGGTCTTTTAAGGTCCTCTGACCCCAGTCTTTGCCTCATCCCTACATTCAAATGCCTTTTTCCTTTCTGATGTAGAAGAGTCTCCTTTTCCAAAGTGTTCCAAGCTTCAAAACTACCTCTGCCGCCAGCTCACTGTTGAGAAGAAAACCATCTGATTAAATCAACTCACAGGATGGTATGAAAAACCACAGGCAGGTAATTCACCTGTGGTTCCTAGGCGCCTGTGGATTCCATTCTCTACAGTGCAGCTCTTTCCCCCCTCGCTCTGGGAACTCTGTGCTCTGTAAAACAAGGAGAACAGGACCAACTGCACAGGAAGGCTGTGTGTATGAAATTCCTAGCACATAGGCTATCCTGGAAACAGCTCTATAGTCATGACTATCAGTGGCTTAGACTTGGCAGTTCTTATCATACTTCTTTCTAAGGAAATTTTTGTAATACCTGACATGTGTTCAGTGCTAAATCTGGAAGACACTAGACCAGCTCCCCGGATAGCTGCACACAGTATGGGTGGACGGGCAGAGGAGAATGAGGGGTCTTGCTCTCCATGTATTAAAGACTCTCACCACTCACTGAGCAGGCCCTCCCCTGGGCCTCAGGCCTAAAGACCTAACTCACTCCTCCATTTAAAACAGGAATGAGCAGACTTCCCTGAGTTCAGAATTCCATGTAACTAAAAACACAAAACAGAAAAAAGGAAACCCAACTGTTGCACTCGTGCACAGCCTATAGACAAGACGGCAGTGCCCTCAGACAGCATTTCAAATACAGTTTATTAGTGTGTGATATGAAAAGGGTATTTTTATTGCATGATATAATGCAATGGGACCTTGGGCGCTCTGTGGAAAGACCTCACACTCAGAAGTGTAATGAACCCGTAGTCCCCAAAACATTATACTGTACATTAACCTATCATTAATGGCACATTAGGGCTAGGGGCATTGCACGCTTGCTGGTCAGGGCTCCATCAGGACAGTGTTGAGAAAACCACACAGTCTTCCCAGGCTTAAAACAAATAGAGAAAATAAATATTCCTGATGTCTACAGGCAGCTTTAATGGAAGTTCAATCCCAGCTCTGCCCTGTAATTTCCAAGCCTGCTTTTTTAAGAGAGGAAGACACACAACTGAACAAGAGAAGAAAACGAGCCTCTTGCAGTTCACCCGCAGCTACTGGCCCTGCAGCTCAACACCGGCTCAGCAAGGTCACGAGCAGACCAGGCACCTCTGGTAGTAGCGTAAAGGCTGCCTGCAGGACATCCAGGCCTGGACTGTAGCCTACAGAGGCAGAAGGGGTCTTGGAGATTGTGCGCCTACCTGCCTCACTCTCTAGATGGGGAAATCAAGGTTCAAAAAGATGAAGGAAGAGACAACCTATCCAAAAGAAAAATGGGCAAAGTATGTGAAAAAAATACAAATGCCCAAAAAGCACATAGCAAAGATCTGGAAATGGCCAAAATGTTCTATGGCAGGGTCCTGGTTAAATAAATATGGACCATCTATATAATGGAACACCATGCAGTATTAAAAAGAACAAGACAGACTTTCATGTGATATGGAAAGATCTTAAAGAGAAAAAGTAAGGTACAGAACAATAAAATTAAAAATTCTAGAAGGACACAAGTTACTGTTAACAGTGCTTAACTCTAGAGAGTGGAGCTGGGAGCTTATTGTATATCCTTCTGTACTATTTGAATTTTTAAACATAATTTTAACACTAGTTTTAGAAAGTCAATGATGAGAGCAGGAGCAAACGTTTTGGGGAGCTTCGTATTTCCTAACTTCTATGCTAAGTGCTTTCTGTGCTTTTTCTTGTCTGGATTTTCACAAAAACAGAAACTGTAAGTTGGTCACTATTATCCCCTTTCCATGAAGTGGGAACTGAAGTTTCGAGAGGTGAAATAATTTATTCAAGGTGACCCTCTTACCCATCTACTTTCTATAAGGAAACAGAGTATTTGTAAAATAGAGAAAAATCTTTCCAGACTCTGACGCAGCCCAGAACCACCTTCCTGGAGACAGCTCGCCAACCCCAGCAGAGATCGAGGAGGTAGGCAAGACAAAAGGCCGCTGACTCTGACTGCAATTGAATCAAATTTCTGGAAATATCTAGTCTCCACATCACAAAAGGGGATGGGGCCTAGGGACCCCAGGCTACATACACTGTTCAAGTAAACAATGCTTGGCAACCAGGGTTCAAACACATGAAGGGAAGTGTTCCCCTAATTAAGCACGAATCAACTTCAAAGGAAACCCAGATGCTGCTCTATGAAGACGTAGCTGTCTCAGACCAGCAGAATCACAAGGTGAGAGTGGGGGTCAGGAAGGATGGGGCAGCCGCACACCTTAGGACTATCTGTGCCAAGTTTCAACGTTGCTGCAGCAAGTTTGCTCTGTTTTCTCATTCCTTCATTCTTCCCAATAAAAGAGTCTTGTTATTTTTGGGTAACAGACTTTACAGCAAAATTTTAAAACGCTAGATTTTATTTGTCCTAGGGTCTGCCAGCACATGCTGTAATTAAAATGTTGATTAGTAAACAGTTTAAATATATGACAGACAATGCAGTTAGAGCCTACAGTTAGGTCAATATGTGATTTAGATTTGCCATTTAAAAAATCTCATTTAAATTTTGCATACATTAATCACTACCATACTTCAAGGTTCTGATATCCACCTGACTACAATATTAAAATAAAACTTGCTGCCCCAGGGAAATCCTACTTATTCTTAATTGTTTCGAGGCTTTGATGGGCTTTTAATCTAAGATTAATTTATGCAATTTTAAATAACTCTTCTTATGATTAATAAGCTTGAAAATTAAAAGGAGTCTAAAGCAATTATAATGAGCATTTGGTCATAACCTCATTAGAAGAAGGAGTGAAGGATACAGCTCTGGAATTCTTACAAGACTACAATTTAAGGTTACTTTTAGAGAAGTCAAACGTAGTTCCTGAAATTGCAAAGGCAGGTTAGCAAAGGTCAGTGTTAAAATGACGGCTAGCTAGATTAGCATACTAATGATTTTCCCTGATAGTGACAGAAAGGACACTGAAAAGAAGATGCAGAGAGAGAGACAAATGACATGCTGCCAAGAAGCTACAGGCTCTGAACTTGGCTTCCTATTCTTTTGGCTGGAGACCTTCATAGAATTTCAGAAAGAGCCAGGGGGTTAGGACATCCCTATTTATAAATCAGTTCCAGCCACAGATTCTGGTCCACGTGGAGCAAGCAGAGATCAGTCCTGTGTGGCCTGTTTGCCTGTTGTGGTTGGGCCACTGCCCTGCTTAAGAACAAATGGCAGCTTCCTGCAGCCACACTCCTCACCGGTGTGCAAAGCCCTTCCAGAGCTGGCTGGCTGCTGAGCCACCACTTTCTAATTTCCATATTCAGACAAATCCTTACAGCTCTGGCTGGAGCTGAGATGCCTCCTCTGACCACCCTCGGCCACCCTGTCCTGAGTCCTCACACCGTGCAAGTCAGCAGCACACAACTCATCCTGCCTTCTCTAAATGTCTCCTATGGATGTGTCCAGTCTGCTCCTTGAAGATCTGGATGGTTCTTAAATTCCTTTTTGAACCCATCACAGTACCTCAAAGATGCAGACAGCAAATTGTTATTAACTGTTTCATAATAATTCCCTCCAACAAGATGTTCATAATACTGATACTAGAGGACTGACATGAAAAGTTAAGACTTCCTAATGCCTGGGGAAGAGTAACTCACAGAGGTCTGCCTATCCTTAAAAAATTACCAATTCATTAGACACTAGCTACAAATGCCCAACGTATGTATATTTAAGTTGCATTAAGCTCCACTAAACATATTTGTCTTTCAAGAAGCTACTGGTCAGACATGCCCAGGAACATTAGCTGAGACAAGTCATGACCCAAAGAGGCTGATTTAGTGTCCCCACATATGTCTAGCACTTTACAGTTTACAAACACTTTCACAAACCCTATTTTAATAGGAAAAAAACCCCACCCTTCAAGATTGGTATCACTACCCCCCCCCCCCCATTTTATAGATGAAGAAGCTGAGGCTCAGGTAAGCTAAGTAACTGTTGATTGGAATTCCCTGGCGGTCCAGTGGATAGGACTCCGAGCTTCCACTGCAGGGGGCACGGGTTCGATCCCTGGTCGGGGAACTAAGATCCTGCAAGCTGTACGGCATGGCCAAAATAAATAAGTTTTAAAAGAAATTTTTAAAAAGTAACTGTTGATTACCCAGAAGAGGCAGAGGCTGTACTTGAAAGTTTATCTTCTGATAACCCAGATCAATGTTCTTTCCAATTCACCATGTCGCTTCTTGTCTCTTGTTCACGACAGACTCACTTGCAAGATCTAGAGCCCATCTTCAGCCTCTGCAGACTTCACATTCAGAGGACAAAGTACGTCCTGCCAGTTGTCAGCCACACACCTTTCCAGTCCTACGACCACGGTTACAGAAATGAGCGGGGTCATGACTCCACGCCTGCGCTTTCGCTCTTCTGATTCCTCTCATGCCTGTGCCGGCCTGGACACTTGCAAGCTTAGTCTCCCGTCTGCCTTCCTGACGGACTCTGATCACTGTCTAGCTCCCTATTCTGTGTGACCTGGCTACTTTGTTCACATGTCTCTTAAGGCACTCATCAGTTTGGCATCTATATCATTTAGTTCTCTCTTCCCCTCTAGTCTTACTGAGATATAACTGACATACAGCACTGTGTAAGTTTTAGGTGTACACCATGATTTGAGTTTACATATACTGTGACATGATTACCACAATAAGTTTAGTTAACATCCATCATCTTACACACATACAAAAGAATGTTTTTTTCTTCCTTGTGATGAGAACTCAGGATTTACTCTCAACAACTTTCAAATATATCATATAGCAGTGTTAACTACAGTCATCATGTTGTGTATTACATCCCTAGTACTTATTTATCTTATAACTGGAAGTTTGTACCTTTTGACTACCTTTATCCAATTCTGCCTTCCCTACCTCTAGTAACCACAAATCTTTTTTCTATGAAATTTTTTAAAAGATTCCACATATAAGTGAGATAATACAGCATTTGTCTTTCTCTGACTTATTTCACTCACCATAATGCCCTAAAGGTTCGTCCATGTTGTCGCTAATGGCAGAATTTCCTTTTTTATGGCTGGATAATATTCCATTGTGCATTATCTATCGATCTCACAACTTCTTTATTTATTCATCTGTTGATGGACGCTTAGGTTGTTTCCATGTGTTGGCTATTGTAAGTAATGCTGCTATGAACATGGGGGTACAGATTTCTCTTTGATATAGTGTTTTTGTTTCCTTCAGATACAGTCCCAGAAACGGAAATCCTGGATCATATGGTAGTCCTATTTTCAATTTTTTGAGGAACCTCCATATTGTTTTCCATAGTGGCCTTACCAGTCCTACCAACAGTGCACAAGGTTTCCCTTTTCTCCACATCCTCACCAACACTTGTTATCTCTTGTCGTTTTGATGACAGCCAGATGACAGCCATGTAACAGGCATATGGTGATATGTCATTGTGGTTTTGATTTACATTTCTCTTATAATTAGTGATGTACCTGTTGGTCATTCGTATATCTTCTTTGGGAAAGCATCTATTCAGGTCCTTTGCCCATTTTAAAATTGGTTTGTTTTTCTTGCTATTGAGTTGTATGAGTTCTTTGTATATTTTGGATATTAACCCCTTAACAGATATGTAGTTTATAATTTTTTTTCCCATTCTGAAGATTGCCTTTTATTTAGTTCTTTTTGATCATCTATTCAACAGAGATCATTGAACAGCCACTTTGTGCCTTGTATCGTGCCAGCTGCAGAGGATGCAATGGTTTCCTCACCACGCCATAAGCTCCTGGAGGGCAAGATTAGTGTTTCATCAGCCTCTGTATTTCTTACAGCTGTGCAACTCAAGTAATGGTCTGGGAGCCCTTTGCTACTAGTTCGCCAGAACATAAGGAACTATGCCACAAAGTAAATCAGCACACAGCTTCCTCACTGAGGAAGTTTTGCAACAAAAAAATGTCAGGTGAGTTAAACAGAAGACTTTGAGACACGCTTGACTTATATTCTGGTACAAACTCCTCATCGTGTGTTCAAGAAAGAGTTCAGATACTACCACTAGCATACTGTCCATATATATATATTTTTTAAGTACAGTTACCTTTTTAAAAAAATTTTATTATTTATTTTTGGTCTTCGTTGCTGCGCGCGGGCTTTCTCTAGTTGTGGTGAGCGGGGGCTGCTCTTCCTTGCGGTGCGCAGGCTTCTCATTGTGGTGGCTTCTCTTGTGGAGCACGGGCTCTAGGCGCATGGGCTTCAGTAGTTGTGGCATGTGGGCTCAGTAGTTGTGGTGCATGGGCTTAGGTGCTCCGCGGCATGTGGGATCTTCCCAGACCAGGGCTTGAACCCGTGTCCCCTGCATTGGCAGGCGGATTCTTGACCACTGAGCCACCAGGGAAGCCCCCACTGTCCATATTTGAGTAGCACTGAACTTTAGCACCTAGCAATACATTCTGCATATAGAATGTGCTCAGTAAGGTTTGCTGAGTTAAAAGAAATTTCTCCCAAACTCAAAGAGTAATATCTCTTAGAAGCCACTCACTTCTATAATCGCGATGGTAGAACTAAAAATGAGAGAAGGTTTTGTGGCCAGATAAATTGCAGAACGTACTACACCTTCAGTTTTTGCTACAGGTTGACAAAACCAAAAAGCAGTAATAGCTCACAAATTTTCACAGCTTCCCTTCAGAGTACCAACTAACAGACAGGTGCAAACTGCTGGTGATTACTTTCTCTCTTCCTATTTGGTTTGTTCGCACTGAGGTTCAGGCCTCAGCCAGGCCCCGGCCGCTGTGTCCAGATACAAGCTCTCTGATTCGACCACAGCCCTGCAGATTCTGGACGAGGCCAAGGCGGAGGGGACTATAAGGAGTGAGTTGAGTAAGCATTCTAGAAGGGCATTTTTGGTCTCACAAGCACAAACTGCTGAAATTCTACACATTTCTTTGTGGGGCGTTTGTATTAGTTTTGTTCTGGATTTCTAGAAATGGCCTGACTTAGCTGAAATTCCCACAACCACAGTAACAACCCCCTGTCCACTATGCATCAATAGATATTAGCTTTGATGTAGTACAGAACAGTCCTGTATTCTTCCTGGCTGTGTCACTCTAGGCAAGTCAATTAACCTCTCTGAGCCCCAGTTTAATGCATCAGTAAAATGGGAGTAAGAATAATCTTTACAGTGTTTGTGTGAAGGTCAGATGAGATAGTGTATATGAAAGAACTCTGTAAACGCATGTTTTTAAAAATGTTATCTGTTTAGCTTAATTTCTCTCTCTCTAAAATAAATCTTTTCTTTCTTTAAGGTTAAAAATCAGAAGCCTTTCTGAATTTATCTGCAGCCCCAAGTTGTACACAATTGTTGCTCCAATTTCTTTCAAGTAATTTCAGAGGAAATAAGGTGTAGTACGGATTCTGACCAGTACGGATATTGGATCTAAGCTGTGTTTCACATGTGTGCAGAAAGTAATACACTCACATAAATACCCCAATGTCCTGCAAGGTCTGGCTCATTTGTCACCCCATTCACAAAGCCTCCCCAGATATTCATGGCTGGAAGAAATCTTGCCTTCCCCAGAACTCACTGTACCTGTTAAATTCATATCATTTCAATTCGTAACTATTTATTGAGCGTTCAACTCGGGGCTAGGGATTGGGCTAGATGCTGAGGATACAAAATAAAGAAGACATGATCTCTTCCTCTTGTTTATGGGCTGTTAAGTTACCACCACAAAGTGTGAAAAGTGCACTGATACAGGTACTTGCCAGAAAGAAGGGTGACATACAACAGAAAGCCAGCAACCTTACTGAAGCAGGCCGGAGAAAGCTTCACAGAGGCTGTGCCAGTTGAGTCTTGGGGGCTGAGTAGGAGTTCACCACGTGGACGTGAGGAAAGGGCATTCTTGCCGAAGAAACAGCACAAGCAAAGACATGGCCATGTGAGGCTCATGCATTAGGGGACTGTTAGAGTGCAGGCTGCGTGTACAGGAGTGCCATGAGGTGGAGGGGCAGCCGAAGGCGGGCAGGAGCAGGTGGGGGAGGGCCTTTGGCGACTCTAACAATCTATCCTGTGCTTGGCTGTTCATATCCTCATCTTCCTTGCTAGACTGTAAGCTGGTTGAGGGCAGGACTCAGGGCTGACTGCTTCCTCGGCATCAGGCTGGATGCTCTACCCAGAGCAGATACTCAGCAAAGAAAAACGGTGAGTGCGTACTGAGACGCACAGGTCTGACATTGTCTCCCTGTCGCACAAGGGCAGAAAAGGCTGCTGAAATACGAATCTGCACTAGATGTGCAATGGGTTACAATTCAGCCAGCCCCCGAAAAGCTAGCCTTACGCCTTCCTTTGGTACTTAACCCACTTTCCAGATGATGCGCACTGCTGCCTGCACAGGAGAGCTGGAAAGGGGGCCATTTCTGAAGGCAAGAAGCTGAGCTGCCCAGCCAAAGCTCTGCTTACCTCCCCGACAGGGGAAGGAAAAGCTCGTTTTGGAGAAAGAATTTTCCAGCCCTGGAGCTGGTGCCTCAGGCCCTGCAAAAGCCAGCATTCCAGGGTTGCCGATTTGCCTTCCCCAGAGTTAGAGCGAGAGTATTGCAGAGGCAAGCCTGTGGCTTAAAAAAAAAAAAAAATCATGTTTAATTTAAAAATTAGAAACTGGAGCAGGCTGTGAGCACAGGGGTTGATTGAAACAAAATTTAAATTCCTGTCAAGCCCATTTAAACATGGGGGCCCTTCATAGACAATTAGCTGCTCCCTGTGAATGCTGAATAAACTCAGGCCTGGTCACTGCGAGAAGAGAGGCACCTACTGTGAGGCGCTGAAAAAAAAATTAACTAAAATCAGGCTGTATGAAATATTTAGCCTTCCAGTATATCACAGGGGTTTGAAAGTGTAAACAAGACAAAAATCGATTCCTTGGTGCCCTCAAATCAATCCCCTAAAATGGTTAGGGCATCTGTTTCTGCTAAATTTTGTTTACATCGGCAGATTTGCCTTAATTGCAGTTGTTTATCTCTCATTGTCCCTGGGGCCCTAATCTCCCGATTACTAATACTTAACACTCATTTCACATCTAAAGCTACTTCTAATCCTCAACAGGTTTTGGGGGCTCTTAAAATTATTGAAACCGCAGAGGCGGGAGACACAGCCTCTTTGTGAAAGGAACATTTTCTTATCTACTACCAGCTGGGCCCAATCATCACCAGGGATGGCTACAACAAAGGTGCTAAAAGGCTCTTCTACAATGACTGCTGCTCCGCTGGGGATTCAGAGGATAAAAAAGAGCTTTGATGGAAAAATCTGAACAAGAGGCTAAAGCAGTCCAGCCAAATAAAGTTACTGTCATAATCAAATGCTGTCAATCACCATGAAAATCCAATTAAAAATGTCTCAGCACAGCCCTCTTAAGTGGAAAAATGTACCCTATTTATACAAATTTTTGTCAACTCCACAACAATCCCACAATTAGAAAGTCCTGCTATTAATTGAAGCCCCCCCCCCCAAGTTTAAAAAGAGATGCAGGCCATTCAGAAGTCTTCTGACGGAGCTGAGACACACAGAGGCTATTGGTATACAATTAAGAGTTAATCGGGTTACATTTGAAAATTCCATTTTTATTTGTAGCAAGGGAATCTTTGCACGAATAAATGAATGGTACCTATTCTCCTACTTCAGAATCAGTGACCATTTATATTAAGAGAACAGAGAAATGGTAAACCAGGATACTGGGAAGAAACTAGTCCACACTCTGGCAAATGTCTCTCGGTAGACCACGGCCTAATGTTTAATTCTAATCTTGAAAATCGAATAGAGGACAGAAGGCCCAAATGTCTCCACTGCCTTTCTGCAGTCTCTAAACGGCCAAGTGAACCTCAAGTTATCTGCAGGCAGATGTGGCCCCCAAATAGCCATGTATCTACAAAAGGCCTCACTGAAACCACCGGACTCGCAGTCCCCAAAGGTCTCTCTCGAAACTGCTACAAATTAAAAAGCAAACAACCCATTAAACAAATCCAGCTGGTTACAACTGTAAATAGGAGGCTTCTAATATTTTTCCAGCCCTTGAAATTCCTGGTTAGACTCATTAATTATTGATAAGAATTGCATCTATTTATTGGAGTGTACTCACAGGAAAACAAGTTGGCTGCTTTCAACGGCGATTCCCAAATCACAGAGACTGGGCTTCAGGATCCTTTTGTATTTCCCCCACAAGTGGCTGTCTCCAGATTTTTCAACCTAATCCATTATCCCCGAGAGCTGGGGGGCACGGGGTGGCCCACATCTGATATGCTGATAAAGACCTTGGGGTCCTCTGCCATCAATCTAACCCGGCAAAGACGGTGCTGCCCAGGTGGTCTCCTCTAAGTCTTGACTCTCTAATGACCTCTTGATTTGGATTTAATTGTCAAAGGTGAATTCCCAAGTGGTCAGAACACACGCCAAAGATCACAGGTGCCACTGAGCAAGGCCTGCTTTACACTTTCTTGCTCTTCCAGTACTTCCAGGGTGTACAGCCAAACCCTAGTGCCTGTTCTGATTGGTCTGGCTATACTGGTTGTTAAAAGCTTTGAATGGTATCCCTGCAAACACTGCAACATCCTAGAAATTCTATTATTTTGGCGCCAAATGATTTTACCCACATGACCTCTCATAGCAGGAAGTCAAACAAAAACCTCTGATCAGACCATGTAGTTCTAATATGGCCATCCTAACTTATACTGAATATCACAGAGTCCAGGGATGGCTTGTTCTTGGGTGAGTTTCCTCAACTTTACTCTGAGTTCCTGGAGAACAAGGGACATGTCTTGTTTGTCTTTATGTCTAGTACAGTGTTTTACTGAAACGGATTAGAACACAAATGGCACATGCAAAGAATAATCGATAGTGGTTTCTCTTCTTTTAATCAGAACAGAGAACTTGCCTGAATGACAGCAGCATAGGACCAAGCTAGGAACTGAATTAAAGATCATGCTCCTCCTTCAAGGCACTTACAATCTAGTTGGAGAAAAAAGGTATCAAACCAGTGAGTTTCACCTGGAGAGCTTTTAAAAACAACAAAAAACCCCAGTATCTGCTCCCTGGCCCAAATGTCAGAGATTCTTTGATCTGGGTTGAGATCCAGGCATTTTTTTTTTTAAAACCCACTCAGATGGTTCTGATGAGTTGCCCGAGTTAGGAATCACCATACTGTATGAACCAATCTGTGAATCTACCATGAATATATAATTTATGTAATTAATCGCTGTTTCAAGTTAGAGGCAATAAATGGGGGAGGGCTTCCGAGAAGGGAGCAAGCACTGTGAAGGGGAAGAGTAGGGAAAGCTGCAGGGAGGAGGATGGAGAAGCTCAAGGACAGCACAGAGGAGAGAATCCTAAGCTGAGGCCATCACCCAAATAACAGAAACTCCCTGTGAGCTGAGTAGCGTCAAAGGAGGAAGGAATGTACAACATACTCTAAAGAGCCAGCTTAGCCGCTGTCAATGTGGCAGAACACTGAAAAGCGGCCCCACTGATCCCCTTTACGGCATCCAAGGTAACCAAACCGTTCCTGTGGTCTATGCAGCTTATTGTGCCTTGAAATGTGATGCTGGGAAGATGACAGTCAGTCCAGTAAAACAAGAAAGAAGCCTTGCAGGCAGGAGTTCAAAAAACCGCAATCTTAAACAGGCAAATCATCGCCGTATTAAGAGATCTGACTTGACTGATGCAGGAAAAAAGTTATCCTAAACTGGGAAATTAAAACTGTCAGATCGCCATGATCAAGGAATGACAGATTTTATCTATCTGTATCCCTCTTGCTATGTGCATGTATACAAATACACACACACTTAACACACATGTATTTATCTGCTAAAGTCTCGTGAAGAGATTAAGCAGTCACGTCTATGGAAAAACAAAGCTTGTTTTCTGGGGTTACAATCTCTCTGTTCTTGCTGAAGTGCTAACGTGTCATCAAAAATTCAAATTAAAGCTGTCTGATTGTGATCTCAAGCATCCAGACAGTGATTCTGCCGTTGTAATTATGTGCAATTAAAAGCTAAAATCAACTTCTTACTAGTGGATTCCTATTTATAAGCAGACACAAACAGATGATTTTAATGGCCTTTAGAACTTGAAAAAAAAAAAATCATTACATGGTTGTCAACTGGCCCCCAGGCTTCTGTGATGCCTTTTGTGCTTGAAGAAAATATTTAGTTGAAGTTTCAATCCTATCCAGGGTTTCCCCCTGCAAATTTGGGGTGCCTTGGCCAATAAGCTGATGTGCACCTCCAAATGAATAACCAAAAGCATAACTGATGTCTGCAAGAACTGGAAGCCAGACACACACGTAAGTCTGGCCCTAACGGTCTATTTTAAAACATGCTCCATATGAGGCAACAAACTAGCTAAAGGTACTAAACTACCACCAAGTTCAGAATTGCTTATTAAACCATCATTAGTATCTTTTAAAAAATTTATCTTATATGATATTTATTTTAAAAAACTTTCTATTGGAGTATAGTTGCTTTACAATATTGTGTTTCTACTGTACAGCAAAGTGAATAAGCTATACGTATACATATATCCCCTCTTTTTTTGGATTTCCTTCCCACTTAAATCACCACAGAACATTGAGTAGAGTTCCCTGTGCTATACAGTAGGTTCTCGTTAGTTATCTATTTTATACATAGTATTAATAGTGTATATATGTCAATCCCAATCTCCCAATTCATCCTACCCACCCCCCTCCCCCCTTGGTATAAACCATCATTAGTATCTTAAAAAGCTTAGATTGCAAGCACGTGGTCCGTGAGCACTATGCAAGGGGGCTGCGGAAATGTGCCTTTCCTCATATTTGTACTTAGGACACCTGTAAGCCCTGGATCAAAATAAACCGGAACTCATCTTTGATCCAGTTAGTAGAATGAGGTGATAATGCTGAACTTTATCTGAGCCCTGCACTCCCAGAAAGGAGTAACAGGTGAGGAATCTCCCTACTCTCTTGTTAGCTACAAAGGACCATCCTGCTCACACAGAGATAAGACCCCTTTCCATCCTTCCTCATGACTTCCGTAAGACTGGCGGATGACTCCCTTGTTTACCTGCCTCTATAACCTTGGCCCCCTCCAGTTGCTTTGAGACATTCCTCATTAATAAACATTCTCCCTATTGCAAGTGCCTGCATAAAATCATCTCCTTAATCGTCCCATGCATTTTGTGGGGTTGGGTCCCACAATGGTGAACAAAGCCATTTGGTCTAAACCCAGAAGTCACACCGGAATTTGAGTGCTGGAGAGAAAAATCGTAATGTGGTGGTTCTTCCGATTTTAAAAGGGACCATGCAGATGCCCAATTTATCACATACCTTGATTAACTTAGAGAACAACCCACCAATCTATCTGAAAATGTAATTACAATCAGGTTTGGATAAGCAGAAAAGCTACCAGTGACAATTTAATTTAGAGGAATTAAACAAGTTAACATCTCTTTGCAAGTAATTAAATGTTTAAACAGATTTTTCTGGAGCAGTTGGGTGTTTATTAGCCCCCAAACAATACCACCTTCAATACATAGAGCCTTCTCTGAGAAATGAGATGCCTTCAAGTTTGCAGCTGCTGGGATTTAGACGAAGGAAAAAAAATCTAAAAGCACTATTTTGATTATAACTGACACCCCTCCCTCAAGACCCACACCTGCTTCTCTTGTATTTCCAGTCCCACTATTTACTTGCTTTCTAAGCAAAATGTCAAATTTCAATTGCAAACTGCACTCTGTGTTTCTTCTCAGGCGCCTGGATAGAAAACCAAAGCTAAGGAAATGCTAAAGGAGGACACCCTGCTCTGGAATGTACAAGGAAATACACAAAATAACAGGCATTATTAGAACCTAAGGAGAAAAGCCATGTTTTTAAACAATTACTAAAGCAGTATAGTTATAGCATAAAGACAATTTCTGCGCCAGCTTGTTTCTCTGAAATTCTCTCTGCCACTGAACAGCTAGAACAGATAATAACTATTAGTAAATCAAACTCCTCTGCAATATCCAGCTGTGCCTCATGCATTTACATACAGATAGAATGGGTATATGTTTTTAATATGTATGTGATACGTACTTTTACCACAGTCAAAGTGCATGGGACAAAGGAGGAGGAGAATGGCAATCGGATCAGCATGAGATAATAAAGTGGCCTAGCTAAAGTATTAGCCAGCGATTGATCTCAAACCGGGATGCTGCTTCTTCTGACCTGATTACTTACTATGCATAGATTCCATTAAATAGAGCTTAGACATGGAAACCTTTTGGAAACACTCTAAATGCATAGAAGGATCTACAGCGCTCTGAATCCAAATTGTAACTGCATAGGAGCCCATGGCCCACACCTTCGCTGCTTGAGTCAAGGTCCACGTTCAGGATAGGCTGAGAGGTTAAAGGGCCGCCTGAGAGCTGGTGGGAAGCCCTGCCGAGTCCCACAGGGAGGGCCCTTCCCTTTCCTTCCCTTCCCCCAAGCAAGCGTTTCACCCTCCAAATGATGCCTCCCTCCTCAGAGGCTTGTCCTGTTCTGGCTGCAGAGCTCTAACTATCAGAGTGGGAAGGTAGTGAGAGAGCAGAACAATCACTTAGGGTCACGGTCCCCTTTGAAAAACTGATGACAGCCATGAATTCTTCTTTAAAAAAATGCAAATCCCTACATACATATACAATTTTGGATGTAATTTCAGGGGCTCTGACAGACTTCCTGAAGTCACAGACCCTAGGTCAAGGATTGCTGATCTGGTCCATCCCCTTCATTTTGCAGATGAAGACACAAGTGGGGAGGGATTGGAGAGCTGCTGACAAGGGAAAGGAAGCTCCCCTGCTAAATCCGCCTGACCTTCGCTACAACAGAACCCGAAAGGAAGATTAATTCGGCAGAAGGAATTCTCTGTGGTTTACACAAGCAAATGGTCTATAGAGTAAGGTTGCTCACCTGTCCCTTTTACTTAAAAATATGTAAACATATAATTTGAATAGCCAAGCCAGCCACGCACCTCTCCATCTCTGTGCCTTCACCTCAGGTTGTCTCTGTCCCTGAGTGCAGGGGTATGATTCTTACTTTTTTGCTTCCCTCAATCTGATGACTGACACTTTGGGAAACTTCCCCTACCGCCTTCGCATCACCGTCCTCTCCCCTCTTGCTGCAATCCCATCAATCCTTTCTGACTGGCAGAAGCTGCCCTTTTCCCACATAAGCTGTGACATGTTTGCTTGGTTGTCTGAAGCCTCTGAACACCGTCTGCCACCTCCTCAGAGTTTCTACAGCCTGGAAACTTTTTTCTAAGTTTGATGGTCTTCAGTCACAGAGCTGGGGCAGCACTGATATAGGTCTTTCCTGTGCTTTACATCAGAGTGATTTAAAAGTGGGTTCTTTAATTACGGAATCATCGTCACAGGAACAGAAAGAGTGTATGTGGGGTTCCTATCTGTCTTGCTGTGTCAGCATGCCAAATGCTCCTGGGCTGCCTGCGTGGCTTGTTTTCCTTTGCTGGGTTTAAAGCTGACTCCTGATGCATGCAATAACTCTTAAAGAATTGGAGAAAGGTCAGATCTTCCCCAAGGATGAAGGACTTCCCTATAACTGAATAGAGTCCATGCAAAAGAATTAACTCAAGAAAAAAGGTACTTATGGGTGGGTGTGCTGCTTCTATGTCAAGTCAAAGTTTTCAGACCTGGGTACTAGGGTTCCTTCTATTAGAAGTGGAATTTCTTAACAGATTGCCCAGCTGGTGGTGAATATATTGTCTATTTGAACTCTACCTTTGTGGGTTTGTGACTCCATGAGGCCAATGTCAATGGAATTTCTGTTCCAGCAAACACTAGAGGTTTCACATTGCTCTGAAAAGGTTTGGGGACTCGACACACTCATGCTTTGCCCATCCTTTCCTCTGCCTGGAATGACCCCTTGCAAACTCTCTATTAAAATTCAATCCATCCTCCAAAGGCCCTTTTCAAATGCTACCTTCTCGATATAGCTTTTCCCCATTTCCCCATATGGATCCCCACAGAACTCTGCAATTCTTTTATAGTACTTAGTTTATTCTAATTATTTGTACACTTGCCCTACCCCCTGCAACACTGTATGTGTGAAGCTTACCCTGCATCTTCTGCTGAGTCTAGCACAGGACTTTGCACATAATGGTCTATAAATATCTACTGAATCAGTTGTCTGCCTGGTTCTGAGATCTCCCAAGATGATGTGGATGCCGATGATGAGACTTCTGAGTTAATTCTTTATGTAGCTTAAGGGCTACGTGCCAGAAAACGGTACCGGTTCATGTGGACCCTGGCTTCCCCCAAATGTGAGCATTAAGGGAAGTTCTTCGTCCAATTTTAAAACATTTCCACTTAGAACAGAAAAACTGTAGCCATCTTAGGAACAACCACGCAAAGCAGAGAGAATTAAACAGCTAAACAACTAAATGAGTTCTAACATTGGGATTTTAATAGCCTCTAGCGTCTAAACTTGAGTTTTACATGTCATCTTTAAGAATGATATGGTCAAAAATTGCAAAGATGATGATTTTTAAGACTTGGGTATTCTGGTGTATAAGGTGACTCCACCAAATAAAACTACAAAAACCACTTGAGTGCCTGCTAAGTGCAAGGCCCAGGCCCAGAGGTGAGGGTGTTTGGGCACACCTCTCCCTGCATTCTGATTTACTTAGGCTGGGACTTGCTGTGTTCACTGGTGGTCAGGGTCACACCCAAGTTCACGTAAGAGTTCCGTGATGGCAAATCTGTAACTTTCAATATTTCCACCCGACTTCACCTCTGATGCTCTCCCTTTGATTTGCAAAATGCAGGCACATAGGGAAACCTCAACAATCCTGCAGGCCTCACAGCTGATGTGGCCCAAGCTGTGCAGACCATGTTGGTACCCTGCTGGCTGGAGTCACCACGCTTGGGAGATACACCGCTCTTTTTGTGAAAGGCAGGCCCCCCCGACCCCCCCACCCCAGTGACAAATGGGCTCTACAGTTCATGCATTCCAGAGGACGCTCTCAGCTTCCAGATGGGAGCACCACCAAACAGGTTGTAGATGGAGAGGGAAAAGGAAAAATTAAAGCTATTAATATGCTGGAAGGAATAAAGAGACTGGTTTCTTAAGGGGGTCCCTAGGATGTGACTCAGGTTCCTCAAGCCAGGGACGGCCCACTTTCTTTCCTATCCCCTTCTGGGCCCAATATTTTGGCCAAAGGAGGGCAGGGCTCAACCCCCGTGACCACAGGAGCCTCATACACATTCCATTGTTTCCTGCCCCCTCACTGAGCCTGTACTAAGCCAGGGGGTGCCTCACTATTGCTATACCTAGGGGAATAAACTCATTTAAATCAAACTGTGAGCAGTACTAGAAATAATGTTAAATTAAGTATAGGATGGTGCTTCCTGTGACAATTTTTCGTTGTATTTTATTGATTTATTGATATTTATTAATTAAAAATATGGGACGGCACACACCAGGGTGTATAGTTGTAAACAGATATATCGAAATACGTATTCCTCATCTCTCTCCCCACACAGACAGCCACGTATGCTTGCTTTCAAGGCACTGAAAGGACTCACCCTTCAGCCTTATCTTTACAACTTGCCACCCTGGAGTCGTGTTCCCTACCAACACATACATCCGGATGCATTTATGAGTGTATGTATGATCTGCAGATGTTTTATTTATAAGTGGCCAACTCACTGCAGCATTGAAACATGCATTTACAAATAGATACCTGTTTTATGAAACCCTATTCCTTTGTTTTAATAGCTGAGCTATCCAGCCATAGCATGATAATGTACAAGGTAAATGGGTCTCCATCTCTAGAACCTGTTCCAAGTTTCCTCAAATGTGACTAACTGCATGAATTTCCCAACCATCAGAGATCCCCCCCCAATCAAAAAAAAAAAAAAAAAGACCAGTTTATTCTACACATGAAACCTGCACAGTTATAAATTGCAGGGGTTTTAGGGGTGAACTTTAACTTGAAACTACCCTGAAAACTGAGATTTTGCTCCAGGGGTAACATGAAGAAGAAAACTACCTTCCTGGAAAGCACTTATGATATAAAAGGGAAACATACGGCTATTTTATATTTGGGGATGAAATCTGTATTATACAGAAGTTTGGGTGCTTAGAGTATTTATAAGGATGAAATACAAAGGCTACAAACCTTTGAACCGATATCTTTAAAATGATTATTATTTAAAGTGATGAGAGAAAACTAGTCAGAATTTGTCCTGATTGCAATAATGTAAAGACAGGGAATGGTATGCAAAACATTAGAAAGAGTAGACTATAATTATTATTTATTAATGCTTGACGCTAACGTTATTCTAACAGCTTGTGCGTTGTCAGATCAACAATCTGCACTAAATAAATGACCATTTGGGAATTGTTAGGGAACGTCTCTGTTCCTCTCCCTGCTTGACTAAAAACTGTCATTTGCAATCAAAGAAAGCAGCCTTGGAGCTGAGAACACAGCACTTGCAGCCTTGTAGTTGTCTCTTTCTGAGGAAAGACCAAAGATTCACATTAACTTGATCTTTTGCAGCCAATCTAATTTCATTCTACATGAATCCAAGAGGACTCCACGCCACATTCAGAATTTCCTGTAGGACTGTACTAAAAACTTAATATGCTGACTATCTTCTCTGTTACCAATCCTCTGAATTCTGAGAGGCTATAATAGCAAATGAGGACAAGGAGTAACCTAGATTAACTTGTGACCCTTGAGTGTGAGGCAAAGGAAAAGAATTCTGCATTAAGTTTCAAATTGGTGATGGGTTTTTAAGAAGTGAAAATTACTATCTGAGGATGTGAGCTTCAAAAGCACCCACTGAAAGGAAGTAAATAATATTGGCTTTGCTGAGTCTGTGGATGCTTTAAATCCCATTCTGGTCCTTTTAACAGAATGTTAAGCACAGATATGTAACTGGAGAATTCTAATGTAACTAAAAAAATCTACTTACCATCAATTCCTCAGGTGCTGGCCTTTCTTTTGGTTGTTTTCTCATGCTGTAAGAGAAAAACTCATATTATCTATATCACTTGTAAATTTGTGCTATAATTTCCACCATGGACTATTTCTCCTGGAATTTGAATGTTTTCAAAATTCATCATGTTCAATTCTTGGCCAAATCATTAGCATGTATTCCCTTTCTTTTATTTTGGCCTTCAATTAATCAGATTTTGGGGGAACCTCATGAATCAAAAACACAAAGATTTTTTGGGGGGAGTTACTCTTGCAATACAGATAAAGAATGAATTTAAATTTATCCTAATTCTACTTCTGAAACTAATGTGAAAAAAAAAGCAGCAATGTTCGTTTCCTGACTCAGTTATCAATTCATTTCAAACAAATTTAGGGAACAATATACTTCTTTTTTGGTAACTGGGATAAGACAATAAGAAAAGAAACATGACTATCAGGTCAAATGAGAAAACATCTCATTCCTTCGTTATTACTCCAAATGACAAGTAATATATAAAAGAGGTCAGGTATCTAGATAATGCTACAAAACTACAAATGGGTTATTACATTATCTCAACTTTCGTTTATTTTGGCTACCATGCAAGTTGATAATTCATTAAACAGCTGTGGGAAAGTTATGTTTGTCTAAGCTGCTTAAAGAATCACATTCCTCCTGCAAAGTATTTCATCTTATGTGCAATAGTCATAATTAGTAGCTATAGCATGTACTTAGCTACGTGATGAAGCACCCAGTCATGGGACTGAGGTAACTGTGGGTAAGCTGCCTACTTGATGGCCGATTTATACTGAACTCAGAGTATCTGTGGGATGAAGTCATGAAAAGAGATTGCTGCTTCTATTACTTGGAAAATCACACAGACACTTTTTTTTATATAAGGCAATCTCAAACAAGCAAGAAAAAAAAAACCCTTCATACAATCTCTGCATTTACTGACAGTATTTTTTTTTTTTTTTAAGTACAGAGATCTAATGATCATTTGGTAAACAAGAACCGTAGTTATGAACCATTAATGACATCGAGGACATTTGCCTTCCCTATAAATAACCATATGCACCTCTCAAATACTGCATCCATTAGCAAGTAATTCAAGCTGTCTCGCCAGTGGAGTTGGTAACAGTCTTAATCTGACATGCCAAAGTAGCTGTATCTCTTGGGAAAACAAGGCTATTACCCACTATCCTTTCTGTTTTGGCTTGACATCTGTGGAAATTTCAACACAGGTTATCCCTCCCTCTGTCTCCATAAAACTTTTATATAACAACTGATTAATTTTTTGGACAGAAGGCAGGCAAAGCCCTATCTGCTTTTCTCCCTCTCTGCTCAGAAAGGGCCCCACCCCCAGGTTGGTCTCAGACCACATAGTGGGATAAGCACGGTAGTCACGGCACAAATCCAACATCTCGGAGCGGGTGATGCCAAAACCTGGAGCTCCAGGCAGCTTGGGAGTCGCACGGTTTATTTTTCAATTTCTGCATTTCAAAATGGGATATTCCCATCATGTACTTCTGTTTCTAGGAATTTCATGTAAAGGAAATTAAGAGAGACTGATACATATTTCTAGATAATGGCTCTAATATTAATGAGCTTAGGATTCTAGTGTTTAACCAATACGTACCCTTTTTTCCAACATGGCATATTTTGGAAATAAAATGTTTGCAGAGTGAAAACAGTTTTTACAAGCTACGGAATATTATGTAAGTATTTTAAATAAACAGAAATAGTGTTAATAAAAATTTTAGAAGTTGGGGGTTAAAATTCTTTTCCCCACATATTCTCCTATGGAATATAAACTACATGAGACATTTTTATTAAGAGGTAACATATTACATTTAGTCAAAAAGGTGATAAAGCTTGACATTTATATTAAGGAATATTTCTTGGTTTCACTTTAGCGGCATCATCAGATGGATCATGGTGGGGGGAGGGGGAGGGGACAGCATACAATCATTTCGGTTTAGCAAGGAATCCTGAATGCACCATTTTGTGGCACCACAGGAATGAAGGGCTCATTTTCCACTAGTGGACGCAACTCTGAAGGGGTGATGAAATAAGGACTTTGACTGAAGGAGGGAAAGAGAAGTAAAGGTACTTATGAAGGTGTTCCAGAATGTCCAGAACAGTTGCTAGTTAGTCCTGTCTCCTGCTTTGGGGTGGTCATCTCTCTGCCCCCAGTTTCCGTCTCTCTCTCTCTCTCTCTCTCTCTCCATGCTGGGGTGAGGGAGAGGGCAGAAGGATGGCAGAGGAGCAACTAGGCCTTCCAAGACCACATGGGTCCTTCTGAATAGGGGAGAGGTGGATAATGTGAAAGGGGTAATAAAAGAAAACTTCATTCTATGGGAAGGAAAAAGGCAGAAGGCTGGAAAAGAACCCTTGGCAGAAAAATGCCTGTTTCCTCAGGTGTAAAATGACAAGGGGTTGCCTAGAGACTCTAAGGGCCCCTTTGATCTAAATCCTGTGGCTCCTCTCAGTTCTTATAACGGTTAAAGTGGGCCTAGTGGAACTGTGTTTTCATAGTCTCTCAAACATCAAAATTCATTGAAATGGGACACCACTATTGTGTCTAAAATATAACCAAAGATAAAAGTTATTTACTGAAAATCCAATGAATTAATAAACTATGCTGCTTCCACTAAGTGATAGACACTTTTATGGGTAACTTGAGGTTACATTAATAAAAATAAGCTTCATATGTCTGTTCAATAGGGGCTATAAAATTATGTATTTCTTAAAAAAAAAATTGGATAGCAACAGTACCTGTGCTCAAAGAAGGAGCCTGATTCTCAGCAGTTTATTAAAACAGGAAAAAGCCTCTAAAGTACGTTTATGACCCTCTGTGTAAATAACGTTTACATAATTTAAACAATTTCTTCAGCTTTGCTGCCCCATCTGCCCAAGGCCCCGAAGTCCCTCCCGTCTCCAAAAGGAAGCAGGGAGAGCCATAAGGTCTCACGGAGCCGCAGAGTTAATGGCATGTATCATTTACATTGAGGGCATGGCATGTTTGCAAACGGGCTCACCACTGAGTGATGAAATGTACAAATGGCTCGGAGAACTCTCCAACCGGAAGGACGGGTGAATCCTGGGATGGAGGAAAAACAAGTCACCAAAAGTCACAACAATTCCTTTTCTTTCTTTATACCCTCCACCCCCAATCCCAAAGGAGCATATAAAGATGAATATATAACAAGGATTCACCACCATGTGGAAAGGAAAATAAGGCCTCATCCAATTAAAAAAACAGTCTACACTCTCTTCCACATGTTTATGTAAAAATGCCAAATTTAAAGCCACACACATTTTACCATGGTGAGAAACAAGAGAGCAAAGAGGGAAGGGAGGTGAAAAAAGGACAATGATAGCCACAGGGTAGGAAAGAAGGTAGGAAAGTGTAAATGAGAAATTAATGATTACTTAAGTAACACACAAATGGTCTTGTAATTAACAAAGAGCTGTGAAATTATTCTTGTGTTGACCTTTGTTTCTTTTACTGGGTTTGCTATTTACACTTTCCTTTTTATTTACATTTATTAGTAGATACAGCTGCTCTTAACTGCTTGCCCCTAACTGAATCATGTGGGTCAGAGTTGGTTTTTTGGGTTTTTTTTTCCCACTTTAATAGAAAAGCTTTTTATAGGGGAAGCCGTTTCCTGAAAAGGAATTTCAGCCTATTTGCCAGTCTAGGCAAACTCATCATATGAGAAAGCCAGTGAATTAAGGACACAATGAAATATGCCCACCTTGCCCACAAACAGAACTAGGGTGGAGGTGGCAGTCACTCAAGAGAGCAGAAAACTACACAGCAACAAACGACAACTACCATGTAACACAGGGAGCAAACCCCATTACCATTTGCAAAGGAAGGCTTTAAGAATTTAGGAGTTTTTTCAAGAATGACAGAGAGCGCCACTGTGTTTATAGTGTAACGGCTCAGAATGTAATGAAATTACACTGCAGAGTACTTTAACAGTCATCTCATTAGACCTACAGTTGGAACAAGAGAGCCACATAAAGTAGGCAGCTGCAAATGACTCCATTCTCATCTATTCTCATTTGCTATTAAAAATACCTTTCGGCGGCTTTTTTCCTCCCTGACATCCCTACACAAAGTGCCCTGCAAAGTATGATACATGCACCTATTTAAATTAACAAAGGAATGACTTATTTTAATCTCACTGTGCTTTGGAGTGCTTTGGCCATTTGGATGAGCAATATATCATTACATACAACCTTCCAGCGCTGCAGGCAAGAAACTCAGAGCATGCAGCATTTGGTGGGAGCCAAACAATTTCTCTAGCACACAACTGTGTCAAATGCATGCATGTATTCATTATTGAGAACGAGAGGAAATAGCTTTGATGTAGTGGAAAAAAGAAGATGATAAAAGCACCTCTGCAATATGCGTGTCATTATCAATGGTGGCAGATAGATACAACTGCACAGCCTCCTATGTGATTAGTAAATATACATATAATTGCTGTGACCAATTATCAGAAAAATGAGATCGGTAATTACAAGACAGAAAATTAACTAGAACTCTTATTAAGGCTTTGTTTCCAAATCAAACAATTGGAAACTACCGGAAAATACAATTAAATCAAAGGGAACTGAGAGGGTCAAAGGAGCCAAAAAAAAAAAAAAAAAAATTCCCGAAGTTAAAAAAAAAAGGAATGTGAACCAAATGTTTCTTAGTTTTTGCATATCTATCCTCTTTGAATTGACATTATTTGTCCAGAAGAGGGGAAGGTTAGTAATTGTAAACTTAAAATTCTCATCAATAGAGAATGGCTTCCAAGAGGAAAGGAAAACAAAGGAAAATGGGAGTGAAATAAAATCTTGCCAAGTTCAAAGGATTACATGCAGGCATTACATAGAGAGGACGTGAAAGAGGGTAGGGGGCGATGAAATAGTCTGCTCAAAAGAAACAAGGCACGCAGTTAATATGACAAGTCCTCGATAAAGGTACTATAAAATGGTCACAGAAGTCCTATCAGTTTGAAGAGCAAAAATAAAACATGGTATCAATTTCAGCCCAGTCTGTTTTAGGAAAGCCATATATATCACCAAGTCTGCAAGATTCTACAAGGCCCAGTTCAAGAGATGACATTTTACTGTCTCAAACACTATTAGTAAAAAGACAGTTCAAAGTCTGAGGTACAAAAATTACGGACTCTGATCAGGTAGGTAGTTTTCTAAGTCATTCCTTTCTGAAATTTTTTGGGAGGCTGTAGTACTGGAAGTGTCTGAGTAGTAGCTGCTTTAAAATGAATGTTTAGGAAAATAAAAGCCTACTGTCTTAATGTGGCTGAATATTTACCAAGATGGTTAAAATTCTAGACTGGTTTTATACAAAGATCCTGGTATAAAACGTGATGCTAATGTGGGCCTCATTTCAAAGTATGATACCAAGAGTAAATTAATGAATTATATATAGACTAGGCAACTTGATGAAGATGTCATTTTAACGTGGATGAGAAACAAAACGAGGAAACTGTGACATCTTTGCATGGGTAGTTAATTTTATTTAAGACCTGATATTGTAGCCTGTTAAGTTCCTCATAATATAAAACTAAGGAACCCTGGGTGGTACCCATGAATAATTTATTTCACTTGTGAAAATGCCAGCCCAAGTCGACTTTGCAGAACCACAGAGAGTGGATTCTCATCTCAGTGGTGCCTGGAAAGAATCAGTCATCAAAGATGCGGGGGGAAATTCTAATCTCACAAGCATAATGCCAGATATTTCTTTTCATTAAAATCCACGTCTCCTGTGTATCTCAGAGGAGAATTTTCTGAGATACAGAAGACTGACTAGTGGGGGGCGGGTTCAGAATGCCACACGCAAACACGGGGTGGGGGAGTCCTCTGAGAGCCTCCAACTCCACAGAAGCACGCAGGCTGTCAACAATCCAAAGAAGGCAAACGAACAGACCTGACAGTATTCCCCATGCTGGAGGATTTTTAAGTATACTTTTCTCACTTTTAAGCAAGTAAAATTAGAAGTTAGTTTAGATCAGGATGTAAAAAATCTCCGAGAACCTGTCTATTTCGTTATCTAATTCCAACCTGTGCGAGGGAGGGAGGGAGGCTCGCAGTAAAGCCACTCCAGCATCGCTGTGGCACCCAGGGAGGGAAAGTAGCCAGTCACTGTGGGGTTAGAGCGAGACAGAACCATGCCCAGGGGTTCGGAGGATCTGGTAAAGTCACTGCTGCTACTTATCAAAAATGTTCTCTGTGGAACACGGGTTCAGGCAAGATGAAGAAAAAATACATTTCAAAAATGTAAACACAAATTAGAGCAGCAGTTACACCAGCAACTCTCAGCACTGGCTGAAATGGACTCTAAATTGTTAATAAAAGTCACTCTCTTTAAGACCCTGGGTGCCATACTTCACCTTGAGGGCTTTTGGGGGGATACTTTTCTGTTGAACTTCTAAGCATGCAGGTATAGAACGAAACAGTGGACACAACCTTAACCAAAAGCCTTGACCTGAGATTCCGGTCCTGAATCAACTTTAGCGTCCTGCTAAGGGAAACAGGCCGAATCCTGTTATGGAGCAGGCAACTGTTATATAAAAACAGCTGCTGCAGCCATTTCAGTAAGCAATTCTGGTCACCACGGAAGACAGTCTCCAAGTCTCAGAGGCTTTGGGAACTACCTGGTCAGCCCCTCCTGCTAAAAAACTGGAACACAAGCAGGCAGCACGCTAGAGAACAGCGAAGGACGAGAAGAAAGTTTGAGTGATGCCTTTGCCTTGTGAATAATGAACAGTTCAGGAAGGTCAACCCATTACAACAGAAGCTGTTTAATTATTAATTATGTGCAATCTATGAGCAAAAGGACAAGTTCAGAATGTTTAATGTATGCTAACTTCTACTGGACTCTCTCTGGGTATTTTGTTATTAGCACTTGTCAGCAAGGTACTCAAGCATAAAAAAAGGTAAGCAGCAGAAAATCCGAGAGTGTATGTGTGTGTGTGTGTACCTGCAACGAGGTGGGGGAGGGGAGAAGGAGGTTCAACTCCAACCACAACTGCTGCTGGTTCACCTGCAGAGTAAGTGTGCCAAAATGTACACTTTGTGATCTTGAGAGTAGGCAAGTAAGTTGGATACTCCAAATAAAGAAAACATAAATGAGAAAAATGCTTTTGAAATGACTTACTTAAAAGGGAAATCATTATTTTAAAGGCATAGTATTTTTTTTTAAACCTTGTTGTTTCTTGGCTTTAAAGAATCCGTGTCATTAATGTTCACGCACATGCTAGCATGCACACACGCACGCACATACACACAAAGTGCATGTAAAACTGGTAGAATCTGAATAAATTCAGTGGATGGTATCATGTCAATTTCCTGGTTGTGATATTGTACTATACTTACAAACTGTTACCATTGGGGGAAACTGGGTGAAGGGTACATAGGATCTCTCCATATTATTTCTCACAACTGCATGTTAATCTAAAATGATGTCAAGGGCTTCCCTGGTGGCACAGTGGTTAAGAATCTGCCTACCAATGCAGGGGACACAGGTTCGAGCCCTGGCCTGGGACGATCCCACATGCTGTGGAGCAACTAAGCCCATGTGCCACAACTACTGAGCCTGAGCGCTAGAGCCCGTGAGCCACAACTACTGAGCCCACGTGCCACAACTAGTGAAGCCTGCGTGCCTAGAGCCTGTGCTCCACAACAACAGAAAGCCACGACAATGAGAAGCCCGCGCACCGCAACGAAGAGTAGCCCCCGCTCACCGCAACTAGAGAAAGCCCGCGCACAGCAACGAACACCCAACACAGCCAAAAATAAATAAATAAATAAATAAATAAAATAAAATGATGTCAAAATAGGAAGTTTAAAAGTAAAAGGGTAAGGAGCTATTTTTGTTTAAACTCATGAGGTCTAGATTTTTAGCAGAGCTCTGCTTTGAATAATGGAGAAGCCTGGCATAACTATTTAACTGGAAAAAAGTTGAGGGATCTTTGCTTTACTAATATACCTGAGGATTTAATTTTTGCCTTTAATTCATAATTAAATATGACAATGGAACCTGACAATGATGTGGTGGTTAATTCAGACACTGATAGGGCATAGACACAAAATGTTGTATAAAAATGATACAATCATTCATTACTTATTTATTGCTTCACTCATTCAACAATTTTCTTGACCATCTACCACGTCAAAGGCACTGGGCTGGCATTGTGGGATGACTGATACTTGATCCATAGCCTGGAAGAATTTGTGTGTTGTTCAGAGGGATAAGACGTGCACCCCTAAGAGTGATGGGGAAGAAACTTATTGTGAGAGTCTGGAGGGCTGCGCATACCGTTTTTGCTCTCCCACTTTCTTCCTTCCTCACTTCCAGAGAGCACCTGGGGGTGAAGGGACCTTGAACATCTTAATCTGTGTCATGTTCCCTTCTCTTGTGCAAAACAGACATTCCTCCAAACCAAGATTTTATACGTATTGGCAGTAAAACGTAAAGAAGATAGAAGGACAACTTCTCAAAAGTCTCAAGGTGTTGGCCACACTGGTGAATTCTGAGGTCAGCTGTGCTGTGGTTAGATTAAACCAAGCAAATTAAGTGAAACATGGCAATCCTTTTTAACAGTTTTTAACAGCCTATTTCTAGACTTCTTGGTGTCAAGCCATCAAGCCAACACGTTAATTAACATTAGAGAATCACCTACAGTCTGACCAGTACTGAGAGTTATAGTCTAACATTTTAAAAATAAATCTTTTAATTCAAGCCTAATGTTCCCTTGGCCTGGCCCAACACTTTCTGGTCCTACACACTGGGGTTCATACTAACTGGCACAGCTCTCCTAGATCACTCCACATCTATCTGCAATGCTGGGATTGAAGGTTGTTTGTGATTCCAGTGGCTTCACATCAGGCAGGACAGCATTTTGCCTTATCAGATCCCAAATTGTTTTTTGATCCTCCACTGTTCACTGCCTTAAAATAGCATCTTTGTGAGACAACTGGCAGAATCCACAGGACAAATCTGCTCTTGACCGGGGAGGGAACCTCATTTATTTGGGGAGGACACAAAAAACAAAAAAACTGGACTCTCACCTTTAAAGATCTCCACAGAAGAAATCCCAAAAATCTACCTATCCAAAGTGTAATGCAATGGTAGACTCTGGGAAATGAGCTCAGTTTTAATATTTTGAAGGTCCTCAATGTTCACATCTGTAAGTTTTTGCTATAGTAGACTGTAGCCAGGGAAAAAAGGCAGTCACATCTCATCAGAGAGAGAAAGGTGGGAATGGATAGACAAATGCTCAGAGAATGACTCAGCCCAGTTAAGATATTAGTAAACCAAAATTCCACACCGGACTTGTACAAATTCAGTCAACGCCTGTTCAAAACACCTAGTTTACTTAAAAATATGGTCACCCTGTCAGGAAACAATCAGTATTTTGACCCTAAGTGTATTTTTGATTTCACAGTGCGGATGGAACTGACCTAATCTGCAGGGTGCTATGAGGGACAGCTCTGGGGTGAGAAAGAGGCTTTGAGTTTAGGAAGGCTTGCAGATGGACGTCATCAGAAAAGGAAGTCTCTGATCCTCTTCAGCTGGAGACCAGAGAGCCCTCATCTTCCTCATCCCACACCACATCAAGCCTTGAGCAGAGAAAGTGAAAGATGATTCAATTTCCACACTGGGTCACCCCATGCTCTGGGTTGCCAGACGTGACAAATTACATGTGTGGGCATTTTGGTGTGAAGTTCTATCCACTGGGTCCCGGCTAACAGTAGCTGTTCATTTAACTTGTATCAGATGGACCTGGAATCAGGGGCAAAAGGCCTGAATTTTTGCCACTGAAACACCCAACTTACCCATAAACCTTTAAAACATGGGAGAACCAGCTATTAGCCAAGTACAACCAGATGGCTTATAAAAAACACAAAATGTAAATTAACAGGTCTAAAGGAATCTCTGAAATTTGAGATTATACAGATTTTTTCCTATTTTCTTTTTCTCCTAAATGTTTTGGCAGTTCTTCAGTACTGTGATAAAAGAGAAGAGAAACAAACTTTGTCATTTATGTCAAAACTAACCCTTCATTTTTTTGTCATTTAAAAGACTTACATTTACTCAGAGATTTTCTAAACATATGGCAAAGATCTTGGTGTTTCATAAAATTCCTTGAAAACAGGTAGGTGGAGAACTGGAAAATGAATTAATCTCTTAAACCATATTTGCAATTGCTTGCTTTCCAAAGTCAATGAACATCTCTTTTCTTTTTATTTTAGGTCTCTCGTTGGTCATAAGCTATAGTGTACAGTATTATTTAGAGGTGCCTATCTGAATGGTACACACACACACACCTGCACACTAACATCCACATACACCTCCCTTTTCAATGGCTTAGGCAGAGCAGCAAAAAACATGCTTGTCTCATACCAAAGGGATTTCATTTACAAAAGTAAAACCTGTTATTGTCCCCTCTCTCTATCTCTGTAGCCTCCCAAAGCATTTCTATTGCTTTTTCATAAAACACTGCTGCAAATAATCAAGCATGACCACTGACATCCACAAGATTGAGTTTTAGGAACCATTAAATGAGTTCACCCTCGTGGGAAGCCTCCTGCTCAGGCTAGTCTAAAGGTAATTATTCAGCAATTCCTACCTGTGGTTTTACCTTGTCCCTATATAGTGTTTGAAATTTGTACGCTGGTAAGGTCAGTTTTTTTTCCTCAGGAAAAGTCCAGCTACACATGTTTGATCCAGGACCTAAATTATAATGTTAATATACACTCTGCCATTTCACCAGGTTCTATGTGTAGAAATGCTGATTAAAAGCAATCTTAAAGGTAGATCACAAACTATATTAAACAAAAATGAAAGGAAAATCCAGGAGTGAAAAAGAACCCTTAACAGGCTCCTAAATGAAAGGAATCATTTCTCTTTTCATAGGTAAAGCATTAACATTGAAACAGCTGAACTACATCCACATACCATTCAAGGGCAAGAACCTGGCAGGTCCATGCCCTGAAAAATCAACAAGCCATAACACTATCCAGGTAGACTCAGGGAACTTGCTGAAATCCAAAGTCCACATCGCCACACTGTGTGTCCTCCTGAATGTTCACTCGCCTGTTAGTTAAAATAATTACTGCCATTTGCCACCTGCACTGCCAGCTATGGATACGCGGAAAACAGAACTTCCAGTGGCTGCATGGTGTAGGAGTGTCAGCGGTATCTGCTTACACATTTTTATAAACAAATTCAAAGGCTATGTTGGCTGTGACTCGGAGGCTGAGAATTATACGTGAAATTGTGCCATACCTGGTTCCATACAATAAACAGAGAGAAGGGAGTTTAAAGCTGGTTAAACTGATGAGATACCACATCAGTTTAAAATTAGTCAATAGGAGAGGAACAAAGAGAGGAACAGGGAGGGAGGAGGGGAGAGGAAGTGAAAAAAACATAGAACCACATACTGTGAAATGAACAAGTTCAGTTAGAACGTTCATCAGGATTTGGAAAATCATAATGCCATCTGCTACTCTGGACCTCAGAACATCAGGGATCTCGTGGGCCCAGACGCTTTCATTTCCAGGAGGAAGGAAGGAACTTACACTCCCTGGAATGCTGCCTCCATCCTGGAATGAAGGCAACACTCCAGCCGACCAGTTTGGAATCTCTTTTGAGAACATTTGCACTGTTTACAGACGTGTTTTCCCTGGTTTAGGGAAAATTAACGGCAGGCAAAGTGATTACAGCAGCTAGGCAGTGAGGCAGAGCAGTGCCCCAGCCCGAGCTGCTGGGTAACTGACCCTAGCATCCAACTTGGGCTCAGGGTGTGTAGGTCCCATCATGGTGGATTAAACGAGCATTGTCCTACGGCTGGATGAGACTTCACAATAGAGCAACACATGTTAAATGACAGCAGCCAAAACGGGCCCCACCAGGCAACTGCCCATTCACAGAAAGCTATTCACAGGCCTTCACCACCAAGAAATTAATTCATTAATAATACATCACGCTTCATGGACAATTCAAAGAAAACAACACAAAGCTACTTGTCCAATGACTGTCTAAAGATGCAGAATCTTCCCTGGTTTAAAAAAAAACCCAAATCTAATTGACTTACTGAGATCAAAATCATAGGGATGTTTATGCTAATATTTTGATTAGGAAAAAAGAAGAAATGGAAAAAGTCTATCCACTGAATTCATTCAGTGCCACTAGGAAATAATAAAAATATAGATTTTTTTTCAGCAGTAGCTAATAAAATCTGACTTTATGTAACTGTATTTATTATTTTTTTTGTAACTGTATTTAAAAAATTATTTTTTCCCACTTTAAGTGACTTTATACATTCTTCAGACCATCAGGAAAATTTCTGCTTTTAACTTGTTTCTTCTGTTACATTTTTAAAACTTCCTTCTTTCTTTCTCCTTCCTCCCGACAGCTCATAAATATGAATTCAATATAATTATAAATGAACAGACATTAACTTTTGGATTACTGCTGTGTTTTGGTAGAATCTTAATGTCATTTCTAAAGAAACAGTTATTACCAATAGAAAAAGTAATTACTAAAGGAATCATGGCCTTAATGCTAACCTATTTTCAATTTTCAAACCAGTCAAACTGCATTAATTTAAACATACTGGACTTTTCAAAGGCGGTATTAGATTTCTAAAGGTTGCCTTACATAAAAGGAGAATATCGGTTTTCAGGATCCCAATTATACATTCCTCACACTATGAGACAGAGGTCTAGTTAACCATATCGCTGCAGGACACGGCTATTGTATATCTACTTGTATTAACTTACCAAGTTTCTAATGCCTCCCAGTCATTAACTCATACAAGTTACAAATAACATGAAATCCCACATCATCAATACCCATTTATGCAAGTGGTTAGAGTGTCAGTCACTGTGGTGGGAAGCTCTAGGCATGCACGGGTCACGTCGGACAGCTCAGGCCATCGAGTCTTGTCTCACTTTAAGCTACCTGCAGTTAGGTGTTGTGAAAGAAAGAGGCCATCCTAGGATGCTGGGAGCAGGAGGGATGGGGGATGTTCCTTTTATTTTTTTGCTAACTTCAGAAGCCAGAATTATGGCGAAGTCCCTCAGGCAAAAAATGAATAGATATTATTCCCTCTGGAGCTGGTTAATACCACTTTTTGAATTCCAGGGGGGTATTATTAGACAGCCATTTTCCACACCCTCACTCCCCCACCCCCACCCCCAGAAAGCACCTGCTACGTTCACAGCCCAGCAGCTTCTCGGTTAACCAGCCCTCAGTTAACCTGTCCAAGAATGAGTGATTCTGCACAAATGAATTTTTAAAAGATAACAGTGGTTTAAGAGCCAAACCTTTTGTGTACATAAATCTTTCTAAAAGGAGTCAGTCTCCTCCCTGCCAACATAAACAGAATATGCAGAAGGGAATTCAATTATTTCTTAAAGACACAGAGTCATTCTTACAGACAGCGAAACTGAACTGTGTTGCAATATACTTCTGTCCTTGGGGCATGTCTGCAATGCTTTCTAAGTTGTCTGCTTTTACAGTTTAAAAAAATAATCTCTTCCTTTGATGCCACAAAGTTCAGCTGTCACTTTTTGCTTCCATCAAGGTCAATTATAGTATAGTAAAAAGAGTCCCATCCTTTGTCCTTCAGTTTCCTCATCTGTAAAACACAGTGCTGTGGGAAAGCAACATGACATTGGGGAACACTGGGGAAACATTTTATCAACCATTAGGGTTAAGGCTAGACTTCTGAATTTTGATAAAGGACTGTATTTATTAGCTAAATATCTCCTTGTCATATACTATTACTTTTTGGATTGTTTGTTCTGAGGTCTTAAAAAAAAGTAGTAAGTTCTTATAATTACGCATAAATTTCATTCAACAAATATTTATAAGTGACTACTGTACATCAATTAGGTGCAGTACTAGGAAGATAGAAATAAAAACCCTGGGAACTTAGAGTCTAGTTGATAAACTTCTTATAACTGGGTCTGAAACAGGAATTGATATAGTTCTGAACGAGGTGCTTGGTGCTGCCCTACAAACTGAATGCTAATTATCTTCTTCCCACGAAGTGTGCGTGTGCCCCAGCTCAGTGACAGTTTGACTGACCAAGCCAAATGCTTCTTCTCTGACCCTACCTCCCCACTCTCCTACATCCAATTACTCACCAAATTCAGTTTATTCCATCTCCTGAATACTCTTCAAACATGCTAAGGCTGTCTTAATGGAAAGCCCACATAATTTCTGGTCAGGCCTATAAGCACAGTAAGTTCCTAACTGTCCTTCCCCATCCACTTTCCACAACCCCATCAGAGTGATTTTTCTGAAACACAAATCTGGTTCTGTTGATCCCCTGCTTAAAACTCTTTCACCTCCCTCCCCTCCATCCCTGCAAATGCCTTCAGGCACAATGTGTAAAGATCCTTCTAAATGTAGCCATTGCCTCATCTCTTTTAATACTTTGCCAAGCACTGCAGCCATACTGAACTCCGCATGGGCCTCAAGTTATCTCTGAGGCTAATTCCTACTGGCCCTTTGGGCTTCCCTTCTCTGTGGAGCTCTCTGGTATATTATCACCTCCTTCATTCTCTCTCCTCTCTGTGTTTCCCCAGCACCTTGTCCACACTTTTAGTATATGTAGAATTTATATGACTGCAAACATTATTAAATGCCTTGTCATAAATACCCTTTTATGTGAGGGGGTTAAAACAACAGTCACTGTGCTCCTCTGAGAGCTCATTAAGTCTCATGCCACGTATACTGCCTGCAGTTTAGTTTAATATTTATTTATTGTTTACTTATTTATTTATTTTGGCTGTGCCGGGTCTTAGTTGCGACATGCGAACTCTCAGTTGCAGCATGTGAGATCTGTTTCCCCACCAGGGATTGAACCCGGGCCCCCTGCATTGGGAGCTCAGAGTCTTACCCACTAGACCACCAGGGAAGTCCCTTCCTGCAGTTTAGTTTAAAGTTATCTACTCATACATGACTGTTTACTAGCCTGTGTCCCTGACTAGAGTAGAAACTCTTTAATGGTGGCAACTGTATCTTACTCATTCCCTGTTCCCAGTACCTAGCTTTGGGATTAATACAGGTTTACAGAATGATTGTTTGGGCTATAATCGGTGGTTTTCAAATTATAATCTATGGAACTCTAAGGACTTTTATGTGGGTGCCATGAGTGGGACAGGGACAGGGTAGAGATCTAAGCTTCCTATCCTTTGATCAAACCAGAAAGGCTTCGAAGTCCAAAAAAAATTTTGTTTAACTTTTGTGTGTCAAAGGACACCATCAAGAAAGTTAAAGTCAATCCACAGAATGGGAGAAAAAATGTAGAGTCTAGTATCCAGAATACATAAAGAACTCTAGGCACTTCCCTAGCAGTCCAGTGGTTAAGAGTCCACCTTCCAATGCAGGGGACACGGGTTTGATCCCTGGTCGGGGAACTAAGATCCCACATGCCACGGGGCAACTAAGCCTGTGCTCTGGAGTCCGCGCCACAACTAGAGAGAAGCCCTTGTGCCACAATGAAAGATCCTGCGTGCTGCAACGAAGACACGATGCAGACAAATAATAAATTAATTAATTAATTTAAAAAGAACTCTAACAACTCAAAACTAATAATTAAAAAGGAAAAACCAATTTAAAAATAGAAAATGCATTTGAATAGAATTTAAAAGAAAATATTCAAATGACCAATAAACACATGAAAATACGCTCAACATCATTAATCATAAGGGAAATGCAAATCAAAACCACAATGAGAGACTACTTTACATCCATTAGGATGACTACAATTCAAAGGAAAAAAACCCCCAGAAAATAACAAGTGTTGGCAAGTATGTGGAGAAATCTGAAATCTCATAAATTACTGATGGGAATGTAACATGGTGCAGTTGCTGTGAAATACAGTTTGAAAGTTCATCAAAAAGTTAAACACTTTTGTGTGTTTTTGGGCTTCCCTGGTGGCGCAGTGGTTAAGAATCCGCCTGCCAGTGCAGGGGACACGGGTTCGAGCCCTGATCAGGGAAGATCCCACATGCCGCAATTAGGCCCGTGCGCCACAAATACTGAGCCTGTGCTCTAGAGCCCATGAGCCACAACTACTGAGCCCACGTGTCACAACTGCTGAAGCCTGCATGCCTAGAGCCCATGCTCCACAACATGAGAGGTCACTGCAATGAGAAGCCCGCGCACTGCAACAAAGAGTAGCCCCCGCTCGCCGCAGCTAGAGAAAGCCCACGTGCAGCAACGAAGACCCGACGCAGCCAAAAATAAATAAATTTATTTAAAAAAAGAAAATTGAACACAGAATTTTCATATGACCCAGCAATTCCACTACTAGGTATACATATCCAAGAGAATTGAAAACAAAACATATATCCACATAAAAACTAGTACACAGGGCTTCCCTGGTGGCGCAGTGGTTGAGAATCTGCCTGCCAATGCAGGGGACGCGGGTTCGAGCCCTGGTCTGGGAGGATCCGACATGCCGCGGAGCAACTGGGCCCGTGAGCCACAACTACTGAGCCTGCGCGTCTGGAGCCTGTGCTCCGCAACAAGAGAGGCCGCGATAGTGAGAGGCCCGCACACCGTGATGAAGAGTGGCCCCCGCTTGCTACAACTAGAGAAAGCCCTAGCACAGAAACGAAGACCCAACACAGCCAAAAATAAATAAATAAATAAATAAAACCTCCCCCCCAAAAAAGTGGAAACACCCCAAATGTTAATCAACTGATGAACAGATAAACAAAAATGTGGTATATCCATACAATGGAATATTATTTGACCATAAATATATATGAAGTACTGATAAATACTACAACATGGATGTACCTTGGAAACATTATGCTAAATGAAAGAAACAAAACACCAGATATTGCATGGTCCAATTTATATGAAATGTCCACAATAGGGAAATCCATAGAGACAGAAAGTAGATTAGCTAGTGGTTGCCAGGACTGGAGGGGAGAGAGGAACTAGGAGTTACTGTTAACAGGCACTGGGTTTCTTTACGAAGTGATGGAAATGTTCTGGAACTGAGCTGTATACTTTATAAGAGTGAATTTTATGTTATGTAAATTATACTTAAATAAAAATGTCAAAGTAAAAATAGAAAACAGAAATAAGTTTCTCTGTGATGATCTCTGAACTTAGCAGTCCTTTTCAGCTGGATAGAATGGGCCTCAGTAGAAGAAAAGACAAACTTAGATCACATGCTATTTTCTGTAGGACTAGTCCTGCTAGAAAAAAATTCCTATTTTAATTTACTTCAAGGAGCGTCTGCTTGAGCCATGATCTCTACTAGGTGTGGGGATAAATCCCTGTGCTGGATGACTTCATGATACAGTGGGAGACAAACTCACAAACTAAATTTGATTCCGTATGATTAACAATAATAAAGCTTTGTAAACATGCTATGCTGAATTATGCCTAGCACTGGGTGGGCATGGGGCAGGATGGAAGAAATGGGAAGGTAACAGAGACAGCTTCAAAGAGGACATCACATTTGAGCTGAGCCTTGGAGCACACTTAGGCATTTACAAAGTAAAAAACGGAAGGCCGTTCCAAGCAGAGTGAGGAACACAACCCTAAGTATGAAAAGTGTGGGGCAGCCATCAAGACTAATGATGGACCCAAAGTGAGGCTGAAAAAAACATGGGTGTGAATCTCAAATGCTGTGCTAAGAGGTTCAGACATTACCCTATAGGCAGGGTTTGGCAGGTTGAGATCTGTATTTTTTAAAAGATAATCCTGTGGAGGTAGGGTGGTAGGAGAAACAAGGCAGAGAGAAAAGCTTAGAAGCTTGTTATGGTTATATGTGGTTATAAAGCAGACTCTTCTCTTCATTTTCTTCTCCCTTCCCAGTCCTCTCTTTTCTCACCCCCTTCTTCAGGTATCACCCTCTTCTAGAACAGAGACGTCAGCCGCCTCTCAGTTTGCCCAGCTCATGTGGAAGTGTCTAGCTGTGTGATTAACCTCCATCCTCTTCTTTACTAAGCTGCCAGGTGGGGGTTAGCATCAAACACTGCTTCCTTCCAGCACTGGACATGTTTGCTGGCATTGCTAGAAAACATCAGAGGAGCCAGGTCTAAGTGAAGAGTCCACATGAAGCCTCTTGTGAGCTCAGGAGTTTCGTGGCGTGGATGATTGTCCCCATTCGTGCCTCTTTTTAGTACCACTGTAATGATGTGCATATGCCAGCCAGGCAGATAAGTAAATAGTGGAGGCTCTCTTATGTCTCAATTAAATTTTATGATTAAATAGAGTCATAAAAACTCACAGAAGACAAAGCCTTTTATAAATGGAATTTTGTAATGATGGGCTATTAAATATGTTTTGGACCAAGAGAGTCTGTTCCCATCTTAAGCAAGCCCACTTTACTCCTCCTCATCATTGAGGACCCAAGGCCAGGTCCCACAGCAACACCCCCCCAGCCCCCTCGCCCCAACCTCTTCTTGCCCATCACTCAGCTGGCCACTTCCTTTCCATCGTCCTCTCCCCTATCCCCACTGTGGCCTTCCTGTCAATCCTTTTCAAGCTACACACCTTACAGGGAAAGCCATCATCTCCCCTACCTTCCAGACTGGGGCACAAAGGTCCTCCTCTTAAAGCCGTGATTTGCCCTGGCTCTAGCTGTCTATTGGCCTGGAACCCTGGCATTGTTACAGTGATTCCATTATCCTGATGGTGTCATAACCAAGAAACTGTTACTTAATCTAAGGTCACAGATTTATACCAATATTTCCTAGAGTTTCAGTCTTAGCTGTGAAACACTTACATTTAGGTCTTTGATCCAATTTGAGTTAGTTTTTGTATATGATGTGAAAAAAATTCATTATTTTGCATGTGGATCTCCAACTGTTCCAGCATCATTTGTTGAAAAGACTATACTTTCACCATTAAAGGGTCTTGGCATCCTCATCAGAAAACAACTGACCATGGACATACGGGTTTATTTCTGGACTCTCAACTCCATTTCACATGTCTATCCTTATGTCAGAACCACACTATCTTGATTACTGTAACTTTGTAATACGTTCTGAAATCAGGAA
Organism: Balaenoptera ricei; assembly: GCF_028023285.1. NCBI lineage: Eukaryota > Metazoa > Chordata > Mammalia > Artiodactyla > Balaenopteridae > Balaenoptera > Balaenoptera ricei. The sequence continues at coordinate 68,887,001 of NC_082640.1, forward strand.
ACCTGAATCCTCTTTGTTCTTTTTTCTCCAAGATTGTTTTGGCTACTCTGACTCCTTTGCATTTCCATATGAATTTTGGGATCAACTCATCCATTTCTGCAAAAGAGCCCACTGGGATTGTGACAGGGATTGCACTGAATCTGTAGATCAATTTGAGGAGCACTGCCATCTTAACAATATTAAGTCTTCCACTCCATGAATGTGGAATGTCTTTCTATTTATTTAAGTCTTTAATTTCTTTCAAAGATAATTTATAATTTATAATTTTCAGTGTATAAGTTTTCCACTTCGTTTGTTAGACTTATTCCTAAGTATTTTATTCTTTTTGATGCTAACTATGACTTGAAGTGTTTTCTTAATGTCACTTTTTTTTAAAATTAATTTATTTATTTTTGGCTGTGTTGGGTCTTCGTTTCTGTGCGAGGGCTTTCTCTAGTTGCGGCAAGCGGGGGCCACTCTTCATTGCAGTGCGCGGGCCTCTCACTATCATGGCCTCTCTTGTTGCGGAGCACAGGCTCCAGACACGCAGGCTCAGTAGTTGTGGCTCATGGGCCTAGTTGCTCCGCGGCATGTGGGATCTTCCCAGACCAGGGCTCGAACCTGTGTCCCCTGCATTAGCAGGCAGATTCTCAACCACTGTGCCACCAGGGAAGCCCTTAATTTCACTTTTGAATTGTTCATTTTGGGTTACTAATATATAGAATTACAACTGATTTTGTGTTTTGATTTTATATCCTATCATTTAGAAGATACTTCTGATCAGGTATAAAACATGACTTATAGGAATTCACTTTTTACTGGTAAAAGGAATAAATAAACAGATGTATAAACCAGGGATTTGTTAATTGTCCTGCTGAGCACCTACAGATGTTAGATAGAAATTTATTTTTAGCTATAATATGCTTGAAACACACACACACACACACACACACACACACAGAGTAATAATCCGTTTTTCTGGCTGTCATATTTTAGATAACCTGAACATTCTGAAACACATCTGTGAAGTCAAAAATGATTTGCAAGAAACTTTCAAGCCCTTCTGTCTGACATTTATTTTTTTCCTTTTTTGACCTTGCAAACTTCTTCTCATCCTGTAAGACCTAGCTTAAATGTCACATCTCCTGATCTACCCCCAGAACAAACCCTCTTCTGGCAGAACAAACCCTCCTGTTTCTGGGTTGTATAGTATGCATCCTGTAACGAAGCACAATTATTCATTTCCATACTCTTATCTTTTCCAAGTCTGTGGCCTTCTTGGGGGCAGGCTCAAGGGGGAAGTCCCCACTTCAGTCTTTGCAATTCACGGCACCTCAATCCACTGATGTCCTGGCTGGCTCCAGCCAGCCTGGGATTTGGTGACTCAGATATCACTGCTCTGTCCCCACCTGCCACATCACCAATGTGGCCAGCCCTTTGTTGCCAGCCAAACTGGGAGCCCAGGCACGGGGGAGAGCATTAGATGGCCACATAGCCTCCTGAGTCCCAGCACACTGTATTGGCCCAGGATTTGGGACTATGCCTCTGCCTTTCTACCCTGACTCACAAATCTAATCTGCAGTTGACCTGGGAGACTTGCCTGGAAGAACAGTCCTCTCTAGGCTTGGAGGCTGCCCTGAGCATGGCCTGGTCAACTTGGGCTGGCATACAGTGGGCACTTTTGAGGACTATCTGCTGAATGAATGAACACAAGCCCACTCATTTTACTTCATCAGCCTCAATCTCTCTTCTCAGAGGAGTGGTTTGACCTTACACATACCACTTGGGTATCTGATTTCATTTGATACCTTTAATTTTGCTAGGGTCACCGTCAGGAGTGCAAAGACTGAGACAAGATGATCAGATAACTGGGGCAGCCAGTAGTCACTGACAAGAATGAGGAGTGACCATAGAAAACAGAGGTGATCACAAGAGAGAACACAAGAAAAGCACCAAGCAGAGCAGCACACCCATGTAGGGGTCATTTAGTTTGGGAGCAAATGGCTCTCTACACCTCAAAAAGCCCAAGCATATCACTGAGTGCCAAGGCCAAACACACAAGCAAAATGGCTGGTAAAATTCAATGAAAGAACAAGGCAAGATCCCCACAATTCTACAGCCCTATAGGGCATCAATACATCAAAGTTTAGTTCGGTACCATGTTCAAAACAGGCACCTGAGTCATCAAGAAAAGGTTATGATACCTTTTATAAAACCTTTATTATCAATGAAATGATATTCACTATACTTTATCAACAGGCTGCCAAGAGCAAATACATTTTAGAAACATTCTTTCTAAAAAATGCAAATTTTCTCACTGATGTCAGAGCTTAAAGTAGTATCAGTTAGCTAGACAGCAAGGGCCACCTCATTCCCCAATGATATCAGATGGCTAAGGCATCATGGCACGCATAGACACACATCACTTACAATGAACCAAAGTACTTTACAACTCAGGTATTCAGGGACTTGGAGAGGGCCTGATTATGAGTTTTACAGTAAGAAGTTCTATTGAGAGAAGCAACTTTGAGGCAAAGATGGTATCTCTAAGACAGCACTCATATCCTGAGTTAGCCAGGTCCAAACCAGACAAGCTCCACCCCCTAAAACTAAACTAAATTTCCCAGATTTCTCTTTGGAGCCTGATTCTCTTGGTACCTTGGCTACTCATCCAGTTCCTGTTCTGTGGTTCAAATTTCATGTTCATGATTCTTACTACTCTGTTTAACTTTTGGTGTCTTTATTTGGATGTGTGGTGGCTGACTCTGGCTTTGTCCCACGATTCCACCTCCTGACTCTCAACTCCTGACATTCACCCCTGGCTACTCTAGCGCTGGCTCCTATCCACTTGATCTACTACTTCTTTGTTCTTTGCCAGGCCATGCTAGGAGGTCAAGGTACATCCACATAATAATAAATAAAGTACGTTACACTGGGCTTTGCTTAGCTATTTTGTACATGACTCCAAATATATCCATCTTGTTTGAATTAGATTCCCTTGGGGTGGTACTTTTTGATTTGACTTTTCCCGAAGAGAAACAGCATATACTGTCATTGGATAGCCATTTCATAATGAGGTATATCCCATGCCCAAAGAGTAAGATGGTTCAAATCCTGGCTGGTTATATTCATTCAGAAATAGAAGCCCTAAATGTCAGATGTAAATGAAGATAGACAGTTAACTGTCCTCTGAGATCTAAAAGGGCAGACTTAGCCATTACGGAAGAGGTTCTCAAACTTTCATGTGCAAAGAGTTGGGAAGCTAGTAAAATGTAGATTCCTGGGCTCTACCCCTAGAAAGTCTAATTCAGAGATCTGGGTCCAAGAATCTGCATTTTAAACAAGAGTCTTAGGTAATCCTGATGTAGTTAGTCCTTGGACTACCCTTTGAGAAACACTATATCACAGCAATGAGAAATCTGACAAACATGGGGCAAGCACAGTAATTAAAAGATCCCACCAATCCTTCCTTTCTTAGAAGCTATGATGCACCTTGCCTCAGGCAGGTCACCTGGCCAACTCTTTCCTAATACTCTTATTCCCAATCATCAGCTTGGTTCCAAGATCAACTTAATGTTTGTTTTAAAAATATATGTGAATTTCCCAAGTTTCCATAAAAAAGATATTTGAATGTTTTAAGAGTAAATGGGAATAGATGTCTAAGTTATAGTTTTCTCTCAACTGAGGAAGAAGTGCTATAAAGAAAAATATACAATTTAAGCTGCAAGCTATTGTCCTTCATCACACATACTTCTCTTCTTAGAACATCTCCCTATGATGATTTCAAAAGCCTCAAGATTTTACCCAAATCAAACAAGTAAAATATATTAAATTTAATAGCAATCACTGCTACTTTAAATAAAGAATGAAAACATCCATCTGATCCAGAAAACCTTCAAGTGAGCTCTCCAGCAATACCTGTATTACTGGTGAAGGTATCTGTACCTGAACATTCTGATGCCCAGGAGCCTGGCAGACCAAGAACAGCAGAGCCCAGGAAAGACGGCAGTCTGTGCACTTGACTGGGTAGGCCATTTCCCTGGGCACGTCCCTAAGCAATCCTGAAGGGGGAGCTCAGGAAAATCAGTTTAATTGGGAGGATCCTGATGGCCATAGGATGCTTTTGGAATCTAAGATGACAGAAGATATTGATGAGCTGTTAGATCCAGGAGGCCTGTCTGATATTTGAGATAATGGGGCCTCCATTTGTTTCAGGACGATGCCTTCATTTTTGCACTAACATGGTTTATGGCTTGCAAGGGATATGTGGACTGACTGATGCAGACATTAAGGATGTTGGAGCTCCATTCTTACTATGATTGTGATATGTGTATGTGTTTGTTTTTTTCCTAGGAGGATCTTTATTTTTTTCTCCCAAATCTCATAACTGGTTATACAGACGTTTAATTGAGAGGAATAATTATGAATTACGATATTTTTTCTTTCAAACTTTCCTATCTGAATCATTTATTGCCGACATTACAAGCATTTTAAATATTGTAAAATTAAAGTTTAAAAAATAAACATTGCTAGCAGGCAAGCTCAAGCCCAGAAAAACTCAGTTTTTAAAAAACATTAATGTTTCTTAATCGGAGTCTTGTATACTATAAGACTGTTAATTTACAGGAAAAAAAGGAATTTAAAGTCAGCAACAAAAGTAGTTGATTGAGAATGAAATTCAGGTAGCTTAACTCCATGAAGGCAAAGGGACAGTGAAACTCGATGGATAAGGATGATCAGAGGTAGGATGACTTAACATGTGAGAATACTAGTTAAAAGCACAAAAAGTTAGGAGTATATTCTGGGGAAAATGCCTAATTAGGAAGTTAAAGCTGAACTGTTGACCTAGAGCTTCTGAACACTTTTATCACTCAGCTATGCTTTCGGTAGATAAAGCAAGGAGGACAAATTTTATCCAGCTTATGTTTGCTGTTCAACTCTAACTCTTGTCTACTGAATGACTTTAAATATGTGTTACGGAAAAAATGATACCACTTTAATTTCCGGCTCCATCCCCATCTGGCCAGAGAGAGGATAAATTAATATTATTGTGTTTTGTCTTTAGGGCTTCTGATGCCCCCAAGGACCAGCCTGTGGGACAGCCTGTTTTGGCAGAGAGTCTCGGCTGGAATCAGAAGAGCAGGATTCAGGACAAGGCCAGTTCACGTAACACAGCTCAGAGCCATACAACACAACTTGCTCCGAGGATGTTGGGCATTGTGCTTCATTAGGAAACAAAATATAAGCTTTCCACACCATTAGGAATGACTTTAGGAGTGAAAGCACATAAGACGATGCCTCACCTCATCAACAATGCACTGCAGAAGCTGGAGAGGCTGCAATGGGAAAGAAGAAAGGAAAAAGTATTAGCCTCTATGCAATATCTTTACAGTGGAGTGGAAAGAAAAAATCATTAATGCAATAAAATATAGCAAGATTAATCAACAACAGCAAACTCTTATAAAAACATTGATGTTCAGGATGTTCTATTATTTCTAATGGTACCTAATCTAATACAGGCAGTTAAAGGTTTGCATTTTCTTCAAAATGCAATTTGCTAAGTTTAAAACAAGGCATTCAAGCATGCAAAGGAAGCAGCCATCAGGAAAAAGAAAAGTGAATTTTTTTCTGAACTCATAAAGCTTACCATTAAAGATCCCTGGTTTTTCTGAATCTGAAAAAAGGCAATATGTAATTAGCATGTCATAATCAAAATGACTCACTTGGACACATTATGATCACTGAGAGAAAATTATTGCATTGCTGGTGGCAATTTGTGGGCATGTGTTAACACAATTTACATAATGAAAATACACAAATGTTAATAGCTCGCTTCTCATTTATAGGCGAAAGTCAGCAGAATGTTAATTTCACACAACACTTTTTAGTACCCTCCAGGTTGTATTAGAATAGGGAGAAAAACCATAATCCATTTCAAAAGGCTGTTTACGATTCAGATATAAATAATGTTTTATATTGCTAGATTGTGAACACTGGGCTTAATGTTGCAATCATTGCTAATGTTATGAAGCTCACTCTTTTTAAATTAAAAACCGATTTATTTAAAATTGAAATTAAATCATAGTCAGAAATTAGAATTTTGGATTCCTGCCAGTGTCTGCTCACAATCCCCTATTTTGTGAAGAAAACTTTAATTATGTGGTTGAAGTATTTGCCTCTGACTCAGGAGTGGGTAAAGACTCCACCTTTTCCAAAGTTCCTTCAGCAGGGCAGCAATGCTTTCTGGGAAAATCAAATTCATGCAAGTTTAACACTGGTTTTCAGGGGATAAGAGCAGAGTCAAAGAAGATGCCTGTTCTGGAGGCAGCTGCTCACACAGCTGACACCGATAAACCACATCTCTTAGAAAGTTACTAAAATGTGACACCAAATTAATAAAACATCCACTTAGTAGTTAAAGTATTAAACACTTCAATGTGCTCCCCCCAACCAAAAAAAAAAAAAAAAAAATGCCTGCAGTTATTACAAACTCAATGAAAATGGAGTCCCAGGTACTAAATTTCCTAAGGAGGAAAATTTCAGGAACCAAATGTAACTATTGAGGAGTCAGTTGTTTGCTGTGATAACTGTGCTTCAACCAGCTGGTAAAATATAGGTAAACTAGTTAATAGTCCCTTATATGCTTTTAATGGTGCTTTTAAAAGTTCTTTCACATACACGTTCTCATTAGATCTCACAACCACCCTGAGCTTGGCAGGGATGGTCATCTCTAGTCTATGATGGGAAAAACCGGGCCTCCCAGAGGTGGGGCAGGCCCAAGGCCACAGGAGCAGGCTGTGGTTGTGCTGGGGCCTCTCCCGTGCTCCTTTCTCTCCAGCATCATATCTGCCTACAATCACAGCATTCCTTAAAAACAACTGGATTTGCATGCGTTTATACTTGGCATGGTAAAGTTGATAAATTATCAGTTTTGGCATGTGGGTTCTTCTCAACTAGACTCTTAAGCTCCTCAAGGGCAGAAGCCATGTTTTTGCATTTCTTTTGCATCCCTATGGCTGATCAGCAGACCCTTCCACCGAGTGCTAGATGTTTTAAAAAGTGCTTTCCCAGGTATTATCTCAACTGAACATGGTCCCCACTCATTCCTGCTCTTGGCTCCTCATCATGCCCTCCCCCAATCACCACTCCCTGAAACTTCCACCTCAGGTTGAATGGCTCTTAGTCTACTTTGATAGTTCCTACTGAATGTTGTCCTGAGGCGCTTCTTGTTCCTCTAGCCAATGAGTACTTCTGCGTAAGGGTCTGTGGGGTGTGGGGAGGGGGGGAAGATTTACATTAAAAAGGAAGACAGAGCTGTTAACTACCACCTTGGAGTGGTTAGGGTTTTAGTAACAAGCTACAGCACCTTTAAAAAATCATGAAAAAACCCAGGTAAATTCTCCTATGAGATATCTTTGGTGTTTGCTTTTACAGTTGGTCCTTGATCAACATGGGTTTGAACTGTGCAGGTCCACTTACATGTGGGGCTAGTTTTCATTAGTAAATACTACAGTACTAAATGGTCCATGGTTGGTTGAATCCATGGATGTGAAGGAACCTCAGATACTCGGAAATTGGGGGCCGACTAAATTATATGCAGATTAACCCCCTCGTTGTTCAAGGGTCAACTGTATTTTTTTAAAGTACCCACACATAAGCACCGCCTCCCCCAAACATTCTCAGTAAGATATATCTACTTCAACAGGAGAGTTACTTTTTCTAATGTACACAGAATTAGAAAGCTGTTTTTGACATCAAAGAGAATGTTTTTCATAAATTTCCAATAGTCAGGGGGGTTACAAATTCTCTGAGGAAAACATGTAGCAAACATTTTAAGTGATATGTTTCAAAATGAATTCAGGAATGGATTGTGAGACACTGTTCCCAGTAACGTGAGTCGCGTGAACTAAATGAAAATTTCCTCATAAACTGAGACCTTAGAAAAAGTTTCCACCCTGCCCTAATCTGTGGGTTAAAAGCATGGTTTAAGACAGCTTAAAATTGTACTATTTTAACACTTGCTCCTTACTACAAGAAAAGGAGAAACAGCAATATCAAAGTCTGTTTTATGATCTTATAACCATATTGTTATACTGTTTTGCCCAGGTTTTTAAAGGCAGACGCTGTTAACAGGTTTTATCACACAGTTTTGATAGCAACATACTACATGAAATCATCTTCATAAATTTTGTATTAAGGTAGCAGTGCCAGTACCTGAAATTGACTCAAAATGCTTAAGATACTCACTTACTTTTTAACAGTTACACAATGCAGTGACATACCTTCTATTTCGCAAGAATCTGATGATGCAACATCACTGTAATTGATTCATTTCTCAATTAAATAAAGCTACTGTGCTTTTCTTTATATGAATGCCACATAGACCATAGAGTTAGATGTATTATCTCCTTTCTCTGTCTCAGATACATGGCCTTAAATGCTACATTCTGTTCCTCTGTTAATTCCACCAGAAAATTTAATGTCACGGTCATATTTTTCAAATTCTGAACTGCCATAAACTCAACTGTATTTATATTAGGCATATTTTTCACTACTAAACCCTTTGTTGTTTACCTTTTTCAAGATCACATTACTGTACAGGCGCAGCACTCATAAAACAGAGCCAAACAACGTCAACCTCCAGTCGTGGCCTCTGCTTTTGCACACCGTTCATGAAAAAGTGAAGCCCCTAGTTTTAAAGCACATTAAAAGTGGTACTAAGGGTCCTCAATATAAAATGTTAGCTTCGTGAATGCCTCTCTTGCAAATGCTTAGCTGTGAGAGCAGAGTTCAGAGGGACACAGTAACATTGTTAGGGCTCACGTACTGCCTGCACCTCCCAACATATGAGATGCTTTTTATAACTAACTTGTCCAAGTCCACCTTCCTGCCTGTACATTTTGCTTGCGTTGAGTTTTCTATGTCTAACTGATACTTGGGGACAAAGAACAGAACGATAATTGCTCCAGTCATAGGCTTTGCTAATCAGTCTCTAGAACTAGTAGCATTTTGAAACACTGTTTAGACAAACCTCTTCCCTCTTCTGGGCATAGCTTTTTTTTTTTTTTTTTCTTTCATCAGCCGTTAGGTTCAAGATTTTAAGCCACACTAACAGGGGATAGTTATGCCTCATTCTAATATAAGACAGACCCTTATGTGTTTAAATGGGGAAGAATGACTTCACAACAGGCAAGCCTAAAAATCAGTTAGGTCTGATATTTAGGGTATTACTGCAGTCATATTTACCTTGTATTTCCTTGCAAGGGCCATACAGTTGAGTTGGCAATTAAAAAGCTCCCATAATATGACTTGTGACTTTGGAAAACGAACCTGGAAAGGAAACTGCCAATGCAAAAGTTTGCTCATGGGGCCTCAGCTATTTAATCAATGACTCTGGTGATAAAAATCAACTTTGAAAGGCTCACATTACGCTTCTATCTCTATAGAGGTACTTTTTACACACACAGTGGTAAAGCAGACCTTGCTACCAGCACTTTTATATTATATTCAGAAGCACAATCAGAAAACTGAAATGAATCCACCTATGTAACTCAGAGAAGACACCAGCTATAGCTTTCATTTTCTCTTTTACTCTCTGAAGTTATGGCCTGCCCTGCAGCTCTTGTCTGAGAGATTTATGTGTGACCTGGGTCAGATCTTCCAATATCAGTTGACAAATTTTCTCTTTACATATTTACTGCTTTTCAAGCTTGTGTTATTTTCTCTTAAACAGAAAAAAGAAATATAAAATTAAATTATATGGTTGGGATTTTAAAAGAATATCGTTTTTATTTGTTGTGCTCCTGGCATCACATTCTAGCTTTCAATGTTGAACTCTATTCTCTTTTTAAACTTCAAATTTTAGAAACTGTAGTTATTTTGCAAGGACTCTTTTTTTGGGGGGAGGGTTCCTTTTTTGGCTGCGCCATGCGGCATGTGGGATCTTTGTTCCCCGACCAGGGATCAAACCCGTGCCCCCTGAATTGGAAGTATGGAGTCTTAACCATTGGACCTCCAGGGAAGTCCCAAGGACTCTCTTTTCAAATCAGATTCATTAAGCTATAACTCTGGCTAAATACAAACAGGGATTATGGCAAACTGAGATTTTATATTCAAAATGAAGAATAATGACCTAATTTGTTTTTTGGAGATGGAAGGGACCTCCAAGATCTACTCATTTTGCTGTCAGGGAAACTGACGCTCAGAAGGGAACAGTGCCCAAGGCCACAGATAGAACCCGGCTTAGAACTGACTGCTGACTCACAAGGCTTCCTAGTATGGGGACAAATGCATAAACTTTGGAGTCAGAAAGATCCCTGGAATTCCAGTCAGATCCCCATGGCTTCAGAAGCTCCCTCCCTTCATTAGGCTTAGGGCTCTTGTCTAGAAAGTAAAGGATGAGCTAGAGGGGCCCAAAGACCCCCCAACCCCTCAAGCTGCCCATTCAAGCACCATGATTCTTTTTCCTACCTGAAGGAGAACTGACACTGGCACTCAATCTGATTGTATCTGGCACTGTGCTGGGTGATAAAACTTAGGGTCACATCACCTCCAATCCATCATAACTTGCAAAAACAAAGTGCCCAAATCTCAAAAAGCCCTCAGTGAGAGAAAAAAACCACTTCCACATGACCACAAACTGAATACATACTGCTTACTAACACTAACTTAAAATAAGAGTACCTAAACAAAGGACTGCTTTTTTGAAAAGGAACAGAACGAAACTTACCCAGGTTAACTACAAATGGGAATTTTGGCAAACTGCTATTTTTAGACACTGAATGTATTATGAGACAAAATAAATGAATAATATATATTATTTCTAATAATATAAATGAACAAAAACAATTCACTTGTGCTATCCTATCTCCCCTGTTCATCAGCCTCTGTCCTTGTTCAAGTTCTTAACATGCCTGTGAATCTATTAGCATAGCTTGTATAGGACAAAACAAAACAGAAACAAAAAATAACTCATATCACTTATTTAAACACAAATCAATCACTTAAAAATAAGTGATAAGAGGATTTAGAAAGGGGCTACTCAATAAGGTGTAAGAAGGTCACTATGATTCCCACATTCTAAGATCCACTCACTGGCACCTTCTCCCTGCCCCACACCCCAAACTCAGGCTGGGGTGCTGCATTCAGGAGTGACCAGTTTTAAAAAGTTAAAAATAGATATCCCTGAATTTAACAAACAGCTGGGCGGGCTAGAAAGGCTCCAAGATGCCTAGAGGAGGGCACAGCTCAGATGGGACCAGGCAGAAAATCACTGCAGCCATAAATTAGGTCACTTGGCTCCTACTGCTTCCCGAGTATCAAGGACAATGCATTGTCACACAACACACAACAGCTGGAGCACCAAGGTACGGTGCAACATCATTCATGTGCTGGGTCTGCCAGTCAGTGAGCAGGAAAAAAAGGACCTGATTGCCAGTCTATACTCTTTTATCCCTTGTGTATGTAAAATTGACATAGCTCAGGTCCTCCCCCACACAGGTGTACAAGAGCCAGCGTTAAATCATCTCCCCGGCAAGTAAATGAGAATTGTAATATTTAGACCTAAATTCTGTGAGAAAAGCAGGGGCTTAGGATCACAATTGAAAACGACCAATGTGAATTACAAAACTGACCTTTTCCCTAATGGTACAAGGTCTGGTCAAGGAGTCCATTAAGCACTAGCTTTTCAAAGAAGATTTTAGACATCTGCTGTATCAAACTTTTCTCTTTTCTTTGCTCCAAAAAATGTGTGGGCTTATTTCAGAATCTAGGAAGAATATCTGTTCTTTGTGTATGGGAGAGTGGTGAGAGGGGGAGGTGTTGCTTTTTCTGAGAAAGGCCTGTTGATCATTCTACTCCTTATGGTCAAATAAATCTGCCATAGCAAAAGTTATTTTAGTGTGTCAAAATGTCTGAAAGGTTTTTTCTGGAGCTATCAGTTAGTTTGCATCTCTATTAGCTTAAATCCTCCACATGCCACAGAGTCCAGAACGATGTTCAAGGTCAAGTAGTCCAATTCCTTGTTCCATGTAGAAATTCGCTTTATAATATTCCTGACAGGGACTTCCCTGGTGGTCCAGTGGTAAAGAATCCGCCTTCCAATGCAGGGGACGTGGGTTCGATCCCTGGTCAGGGAACTAAGTTCCCACGTGCCGCGGGGCAACTAAGTCCACGTGCCTCAACTAGAGAGCCCGCCTGTCACAAACTAGAGAGCCCATGCACCCTGGAGTCCAGGCGCCTCTACTAAAGAGAGAAAACCTGCATGCCACAACTAGAGAGAAGCCCGCACACCGCAACAAAGAGCCCACGCACCTCAACGAAAGATCCTGCGTGCCACAACTAAGACCCGATACAGCCAAGAATAATTTAAAAAAAAAAAAGAGTGGGGGAACCATTGAAAAACAAATATTCCTGACAGACAGCTATCCTGTCTTTGCTAGAAGACTTGCAGTGACTGGATTCCAACGATTCTATCTTGGGTAGCTTGAATTGTTAGGAAGTTCATTCTTATTTTGAGTCCAAATACGTCTTCCTATAAGATGTGCCCATGGTCTGGAGCTGTAGTGATTAAGTCTAATGACAGCTCTTCACATATCTGAAGATAGCTCTCATGCCTCCACAATGTTTTCTTTCCTGAACAAACATCCTATTGATATTTTCTTCCTAGGATCATTTGCTATGTTTGGTTGCCCTCTATCCTTCTCCCTTCCATTAGTAATGACACTCTAACAGCATTCCCCCGTCCCTAAGCAGCCCATGTGCTTCGTGGGAAGAAGACTTCGCCCCCAGCTTTAGAGATGGGGCATGTGGTTCAGGCTTAAACTAGTTGGCATCACCTAAATGCCCTGGGTGCAGGGAGTTAAACTGGTCCAATCAAACTGAAGCCCAGAGCCTCTGGTTGCTTGTGGGGGAAAAGAGACCTGCTCTTTCCTTCTAAACTGGGAAGCAGGTCACCCCAGGAACTCTACAGCCATTCTTGGTCTGTGAAGGGAGAAGCCTAATAAGAATAGAGCTCAAAGTGGCTTACCGGCTAAAGTTCTACCTAAAACCAGCGATACTTAGATTTTCGGTCACGTAAGTCAATAAATTTCCCTTATGATTGAGGCAACTTAGAGTTGGGTTTTCTGTGACCTGAACCAGAAAGCTGCCTAGAAGGACCCAAGCATGATTTCACATTCTCCTTTGAGGTTACCTTTCTCTGAGTGTGGTGCCATATGTGTACGTTCCTCATAAAGTGTGATATCCACGCCTGAACACATACCTTGCACTGGCTTAGATCACCTTGCTTTGGACACTATACACTGGTAAGTAGACTGTCATAGAGGCTACAAGTGCATTCACATTTTTGATAGCCACGTCACATAGTTGGCTCAGTGGAGAGAAACAGAGAAGTCTGTAAGTCTTGGGCTGAAAAAGAATTACTTCTTTCCTGTACTCTTCTATTTCTTACGTGTTTCATACTGACAGTATTTGAGAGTCAAAATGAGTGGATCATTAAACCAATTACAGAATCTAGACAAGTCTGATGAAGTTTCTACCTGTTGTCTTTCCCCTGTAACTGACAGAAAATGCATCAACCTTTTATTTGTTTGGCTGAGGAGAGGCTTGCCCAACACTGAAGCAGACTCATAGACTTGGTGTCTGAAAGCACCTGAAAGGTTTTGTAATCTGACCTAGCTTCCGCCCCATCTGACCCTTGAATCCATCCTTTACGCCCCTGCTGACCGGACTTCTGTCTGAATACATATAGTAATGCGGAGCTTGCGTTTTCTGATTGTCCATTCTACCTCCTGTTCCAGTTCTACCCTAATAGTACAAATCCACATCCTTTCTTACAGAGAATCCTCAAATATCTGAAGACAACTATCACATCTCCTTGGAAGCTTTTATTCTTCAGGTATTAATGCTGGCAGGGTAGAGTGGAAATACAGACATGGAAGAAAAGGGGATGAAATTATTAATTTAAAGCCTAAGGATGTGTATTGATTCTTAGTTCCTGCTGATTCTAAAACGTGCTATTGTCAACATGTAAAAAAAGTAAAATTAAACTAAATTATCAATTCATCAATTCATACATGTTTATGAAGTACTTACTCTGTGCCAGCCACTGTACTAGACTCTAGGACTCAGATGATGGATAAGATATAATTGCTGGTCCACAAAAACAAAGTGACTTATTAAGTTCCCTGAAATTCAGTGGCAGAGCTGAGACTTAAGCACAGGGCTTGCACGCACCTCTAAATGTCACTGAATATTTGTATAAAATATAGTTCGCTGGATTCAGGACGCTGTCAATTTCTAAGACAGCTTCCCCATGCCTCCCAAAACAAGTTATATTTTTAGGCATTGCAAGGAAGGTTTTCTTTGTGAGCTAAGACTCCACATATCGCTCCTTTTTTTTTTTTTTTTTAACTGCGATATATCTGACAACATTTTTTGGCCTGCTGAGATTCTGAGATAAGCTGTAACTGCAGCCAATACATGGTTCATACAGGATTAGGAAAGAAGAAAAATCTTGAAATACAGTCACATATAACCATGTTAATTAACATGTGTCTTACTGGCTAGACTGTAAATTCAAAATAGGTTTAAAGAGAAGAAGTCATGGATCTAGAATGAACCGAAGGAAGTCTGACTTCTGTTTCAGAGTTTCGGTTCACACCTCTCATATTTTGATATAAGTAAAATAAGGTTTCAATAAACTCTAAGGGAGGACATGGGGAGACGGTGTTGAGTAAGGTGGCTGAAGGTATGGAAAAGAGGAGGAAACTGTTCATACAAGATGAAAGGAGACCACAGAAGTATCTAGTCCAGCATTTTTCAGTCTTTGTTTACCAAATAACTCTTGGTTCATACAAGATATTACTTAGACACATTTTGAAAATTAACAGATAATGTGTTCGTGTGTGCATGCATGTGTGTATGCGTCAGGGAGTGGATGCCCACCTACTGTATTTGGCACATGACTGACCTAGGCCACCTCCATCAGTTTCCAGATGAGGAAACTGAGGTCTGAAAAGAAATAAGGTCAAACAACTAATAGGAACAGCCAGGACCAGAACTCAGGTTAGCTCTGTGTGTGTGGCTGGGCGGAAACCATATACTGATAATGATTCAATTTGTCACTTGTTGGGTGTGTCACTTGCTGTACCCCAGTTGCCTCTGCCCTGAGTCACTGAGCATTTCCAGCTGCCTGGCTACCAAGGAGGCATAGGGCTGACCAAAGAGCAGGGGCTGGAGGGAGGCCTTTAGCCGGGAACATTCTTTTGTTTACTGTATTTTACCAAACTAGAGCTAGGACTGGGGTCGAGGTCTCCTCATGCCCAGAATGGTGCTCTCTGAAACCTGTTTCTGAACAGAAAACAAGACAAGCTCCATCACCCTCTTTGGTCTTTCTTTCCCCAGACTTCCTTTCCTTCCCCTCATGGTGTCACCACCTATAGACCTTGACAGTGTACAGCACAACAGAGTCTACACTTGGTTCTAATTGCTTTCCTCAGTTTCCCACAATTCTTTGGGGACGACACCTTGGCTCTGAGCGTAAACAGACAACTGCCTCCTTTCTTAGCTCCTAGCAGTCCCTGGCACCCTCCTTCCACCTGGTGTGTCCTGGGCAATCTCCAGTCTTAAATCGAATCAGCTCTTTGCTCCTTTTAGGCAACTCACTGATTTTTCAATGAACTTAGCTTGTCTGTTTTATTGGCACTAAAGAGGGTTGGGTTCTTAGCATCATTAACATTTTAGTTGAGGAAGAATTCCCAAACTCCCCAGGCATTAATCCAGAACTGTTAAATATTTAAAAAGTAATCTGTACTCAAACAAAGCTTGGCCAGGTCTGCCCTCTTTTTAACTTGGATGCCAATGAGCCCCTAGCCCCAAATCTACCCAAGTTTTCTATACTGAATGGTGATAAGTAAAACACTGGAGTACAATAAAGTTGATGTCTTTGTCTGTTGTTGCTGCTGCTACTACTGCTGTTGAAGACCACTTCCCCCCAGGGATCCATATCCATCAGCAATTACCTGGCAGGCATGCAGCATCCTACGACAGTAACTTCCATCTCTGTAGACACACCAGTTGGAGGCAGTACTTGAGTGGATGGGTGCGTAAAATAAGGATAGCTATTTGGGCTCAAAGCCTCTGGGTGCCTTCTCTCACTTTCTCCCCCTGCCCCATCCCTCTAGAGTGGGAGACAGTCTGATCCTGTTGCCAAATAACTGGTAATCATCAGTGAGTCATTTAATGGCTATGGACCCCCTTTTCCTCCTCTGTAAAATAAATGAGTTGGACTAGACCATTGTAAGATCTCCTCACATCCTGAAATTCTATGATTCCATGAGGTAGTACCAATGAAACCAAAGGGGGAAAAATGGAAGGCCTTCCAGACCACAAAGTCTAAGAGGGAAAGAAGAGAGCGAAGTCACCCCTAAAAGCCAGACTGGGCACCAAGTTCATTACTTCAAACTTCAATTCTATTTCTGGGCTAAACTGATTATTTAAAAATTGTAAAAGAATCATGGTCCCCAGTTACTGAATTAAAAATGACTAGATTCTGCATATAATTCTATATATTAATGATTGTGATTGTGAATGATAAATTATAACACAAAAAAGAAAGACTGTAAAGGAAGGCTCTTATGGGATCAGAAAAGTAATTCATTTCAGTCCTAACTGGAGTGAGACATGGTCATATATTTTCAGAGTTACATAGGTAAATCCCTAAAGTACTTTCTGGAAATATAAATATACTAATATTACCTTGCTCTTATTTACCACCTTATTTTTTTCAAAGTGGTCTCTTAGGTATTAGCTCATTTGATCATGACGACCAATCCTCCAGCAGTCTAGAAAATGTTCTACGATGTGCCAAGTTAAATTCATAAAGGGTGGCAGGGAACCCCTCAGAGGCATGTGCCAACTGACCTTAGGGTAGAAATCTGAAAATGCAGTGATTTCCAACCTCAGACTGGCTCTCAGTCATCTCAAAGGGATTCATGAAATTCTCAAGCTCAATTTCATCATCTGGTCTCTGCTACATGTGCCATCTCCATCCTGATACAGCACTTCTCTCCTCTATCATTCTACCAACCCTTTCTTACTTCCCTCCCAGTGTTGCTTTAGAAGTCATCTAAGGACATTCCCAAACTATTAGGGAGATGAATGTCACAGTAGCAGTAGTAACCTATTGAGTTGAAGTACTGCAAGGACACCAAATACAACATGCTGCTTTAGACCTTTATCTTTTACAAGATGACTCTCCTCTTGACTAGAATACCTGGAAAGTTCTTTTCCATCCTTCTAGCCTTACAGCCTCAGCTCAAGCATCATCTACCCTGTGAAACCACAGTTTTCTAAAGTGAGCTGACCTCTTACTCTTGCGGCCAGAGCATAGTACCTCCTGTAGGGCTCCTTTTATATCAACTGTCATTTGCTTATGTTTTTCTTCCCACTGCATTGGACTCTTTGACAGCAGGGACCACATCTGTTTCATTTCTGTACTCCCAGTGCTTGGCACAGTGCCAGGACAGAGTAGATGCTCAATGACAAATACATGTTCAATTAAACTGAGATGTATGTCATAAAATAGTTTAGAAGGTGCTATAAAACCAAACCAACATTGGGTTAGTGCTTTTTAAAAAAACAGAGACAATCACTAACCTAGCTGGCTAACTACATATACCTCAATTGAGGTATTAACAAGTAATCTATCTTTAATGGGAAGTTTCACATTTCTAAGCTACCCACATTTGGGGGATGATTTCTCTTCCATTTCTGCTCCATTTTAAAGATATAGTGGGAACCCACCTCCTGTCTTCAGCATAGACTAAGCAAATAAAATTATGAGACCTCTTGATAAGTATGAAATAGACATTGGGAGAAAAATTTGACATAGACAATTAAAAAATTCCTGGGAAGAAGCAAATGTGTATCAGTGAACATCTTCATATCACCTAAATTTCACCTCTGCATTTTATGGAACATAAAATCTGATTTTATGGCTTGAAATAGCAGTATATTTTAACTGTCTATATCCTCAATAGTGAGGATGAAAATAAACAATGAATTAAAACATGTAGGCTAGAAATGTTTGGAGAAATAAAACTGTACACATATCACTCTTTTGGACTCTTGCCAATTAAAGGTTAGAACCTGAAGTTGGGGTAATAACCCACTGCGGTTTTTTTCTTTGACCAGAGATCTCACACAAAATCTGGATACTTACAGTTTACTAAAATCCTTGATGTTCATATTTCAAAAAGTTCATGCAACAAAGGATAGATTCCAAATACCTCTTTTCAAAGAAGGCAAACTTTTTAGGTTTAATTTTGCAATACTAGGTTGGTCTAGGCATAATTAGTACATTAATACATAAATAAGACAGTGATATCTATAGTGTGAATTTAATACTGAATATAAAACCATATTAAATTGTCAAAATTAGGATTAATAATAATATACTCAAAGGATTTTAAAACATGAATAAAATTAGGTGTAAATACTCTAGTATTTTGACATTAACTTTTGAAAAATGTTTAATATTTTAAAATAGTTTTAAGAACATACGCTTTCTACTTTATTACAAGACAAATACTCTATCCAGAGCACAATTTATTACTACAAAATAAACGTATGTTTAAAAGACAGTCTGTCAATTGAAAAAAAAACCTCACACACATTAAAATAGCAGGTTTCCAGGGCAAGTTAAACAAAATATTCTCTACTTGACAAGCTGCTTACATTTAAATGAAAACAGGGCAATTGTGGTCAATAATATGGATTGCATATAATAAAAAGGACCTTAGATCATGTTAATACAAGGATCAGAATGCAGTAACTTCAATTAAAACCACCCAATTATTTAGCAAACTTTCAGATACAGCAAATAAATTAATCTGTTTTAAATGAAAGTGCTCAGATAAGTAGCTTTTTGACCTATGAGTAAGTCTCACTAGCAGCAATCACAGCAAAGCAAGGATCTGCTGAAGCAAGGCAAAGCCCCCAAATCAAACAAATGGTATCAGTAATCAAAAAGCATTTGCAAAACATATTTCCTTGGTTAGTAGCAGGGGGTTCTGAGCAAATGCCGCCTACAGCTTCCTTCATACTTTGATATACAGTGTACGGGGGGGTGAACACATGTTTCTCTTACCCATGAATAAGTGGGGTACTTTGCTTTTTAACAACAGGATATTTTCATTTCTGTACTGTCTTGTGAAAAAGGCCAGTCATTATACTATTAAGAATACATGTCTTTCACTTAAAATCCTCTATTATCCACTTATGTTTAACTTGTATTGGGATTTAAGAATGCGTCCTTATTGAGACAAGTAATATGTCATCATTTTGTTCAGCTAACAGGCCTGACAGACCCTGTCTCCTTGAGTTAAGAACAGCAGATCTCTATTTCGTACATTGGTGGCAAAAGGTGGCAGAGTAAATGAGAAATGCCAATTGGTAGTAAAGATTTTTAATCCCAAAGATGCAGACTTTCCTTTTGCCTTGGTCTTAATTACTCTATTTGGCCAGATGATGGTATGTTTTTTCAATAAAAATGATCTCTGTATATTGCAATAGTTTATTTGAATGCCATTGTTATGTATTTTAACAAATAACATCACTATTCACTATATCTCATATTTTTGATCCTTTTTACTACTTATCATCTTCTTTATTTGAAACAGATTTTTAACAGATAATCTTGATCATTACAACAATATCTTGCTTGCATTTTATTCAAATAATTCTTAAAAACAGCTTAAAAAGCCGTTTGGAATAACATCAAGCTTGCCATCAATCAAACGAAAAAATTCCGCTGGCGGTTGTATAAACATCAGATCAAGTCTGATGTCTTCAAGGATTTCAGAGTGAACCATAAAAAACTCCATTAACTTCTGACAAAGAATGCAAATTAATCACAACATGGGGTGAAATGAAATTAAAGGCTCTTTTCTAATCAATGACAAGGCAGGATGAAATATTTGTTACTCTCTCTGCACTCAGACTACCTAGGATGTTTGCACTTCCCTCGCAAAGCCCCAAATGTAAGGTGTGAGTACAGATTCACCCAGTTGCTGTTTAGCCCTCCCCCCAACCCCCCGCCCCCCGCACCCCAGAGCTATCTGCTTACAAGTCGTGGAGATTCACAAAACACACTAATCATCTGAATCTCAGGTGCATCCAATTTGTTATTCACACTCTCCCATGCCAGTGAAAAGCCTGGCGCAGACAGATGCACCAGGAACCCTAAATGACAGTTTTGGCCTCCGGAAGTACAATCACTACAGCAAAATCTAGTACAGCCTCCAGGTGAAATGTCTGGAGCTCCATATGGAGCAGGGAAAATTAACAACAAGATGAAAATCACTGCAGCAGCAGGGAGTCGGAATTTTTGAAAAAAAAAAAAATGAAATTTAAAGATGAAGAAAGAGAAGTAATAAATTAATGGGGTGTGAAAACATTCAAAGCTTTACAATACCAGGGGCACTATTTGCTCAGATTTTTTTTCTTTTTTTAACTTCAGGTCATTTTGATGTAACTTATTAACCAAGATCGGGAAATGTAGCCAAAAGAAGAAGAACATTTTTACACATGCAAAAGTACCTGAAATACATTTGTATCTATATTATCTTCACTTTCCTGTGGCATCTTGCTTACCAAATTTCCAAATGCCAGAGCTGGCACATCCCCTGAGAAGTCTCCTTAATGGATTTACTATCATCCTAATGCAGGGTACTGTTGTAAAGTCTGAATGAAGGATGACAATTTTTAGCAGGCAATCTTTTTCATTTCTCCTAAATTATGGTGCCATTAAACAAACCATTGCCCACCATCATGTTTTTTAAGTCAACTGGATTTGGATCTACGTGATTAACTATACACAGCTCTAGTCCTTGTCCGAACTTGCACATTTTTCCCGATGACTATTAAAGCTAAATTGTTCAAGAAATTGAGATACTATCTGTTTACCAGATGTTTAAAAACACAAGTTTTCATTATGCTGTTGCGGAATATCCTTCACAGGCACCCAGAGTTTAATGGCACTGGGGTCAGTGAGAGCTCTGGGTCCCTCCAGATCCATCACTCTGCTAAACACATGGTAAGCAAAGCAAAAGGGCTCTAGGGAATGGTCTTGTCATCATCTTCCATGGACAAACCCTTCTCATCTACACAGGAGGCCTCCCGAGGGCAGAGAAGGAGAGCCAGGAGAAGGGCTTGGTGGGGCTGAGCGGCAAGGAGGGCAGTGGTTCGAACAGCCAACCAAAATCAGAGTTCACAGAGCCAGTCATTTGGTTTAGTCGCCTGCAAGTCCTCGCTCTAACTGTACCCATTCATCCCCAAGGCAAGGCGCCTCATCTCTCTGAGACTCAGTCTGCTCACCTGGAGGCTGGAAATAACAGTCCCTGCAGGTGGGATACACAGCCCGAGTCAGATAACAGCAAGTGCTTTGGAGCTGGTTGTCGGAAAGGTGCGAGGTGAATCTGACATCGTTGTTCCTCTATTATAAGCTGTAGTAATAAGACCGTGTATTTATAATGGCTCCTAACCTTTCTTTCCATAGAGCCCTAAACTGCATGCCAGTGAGGCTACGCAACTTTAAGGCCTAAAGGAAACTAAAATAGACAGTGTTTTCAAATAACAGATAAAAACCCAACCCCCCCAAACAATGAGATTCATGGAGAATGATTATCTCAACAAAAAATCCAGTCCTTTAACCTTTATGTTGGTGCCAGGCTACTGACTCTCCCTGCTATCTTCCCAACACCCCTCCCTCATCTGCATCCCCACCAGATACACACTGTGTCACCGGCAGGAAGAGGCGCTGCTAACGACGCTGTCAGCAGCACTGGGCTGGGGGAAGGACGAGTCTGGACGCTGGCCTCGCCTCCCCTCTTTCCCTTCTGCTCATTTTACACTCTGCTCCAGCTGCAGCTGGCAGTTTGCGAGCGCATCCTCTTGCAACCTTTGGTTGAGGATTAGAAATTCATATCCATAATCTTATTTGATCTGCATACTTCTAATCAGATAGGAAAGGTAGGTATCAGGATGCTCATTTTAGAGATGAGGAAACAGGCCAAAGCCAAGAATTAAGGCCTGCAGTGACCGGAGCTTGTTAGAGCTGGGTTCTAATCCTAATCTTCTGGCTCCTGGTCTAGAGTTCTTTCAAACAGGCCAGTCTCCTCAGCTTGCCACTAGTGAAGGCAGCTGAGATCTGGTTCCCTGATTTGACTTTGAGTACCCAGCCCTGGGTACAGAAGGGATGCAAAACTGTGAGATCTTAAGGATATATGAAAATCTTTCACGTGTTCAAGGGCCAGACCAGTGGGTAATAATTAAGATGAGGCAGTCCTCAGCCCGGTAAATAAAGCTTTGAGTCTATGGCTGCTTTGTAAACTAGTGAGTTACCTATCACTGGAGGTGTTCAACTTTGCTTTTCAGAGATATTGTAGAGAGGTTTGATTCAATGTTGTCTGAGATCACTTTCCACTCCTGAGAGTATGTGATTCACTCCTACCTATTCCACTTGGGATTCAATGGCCCCAAACCACCTACAGTACAACAATGAGCAAATCAGCCATCCTGTTCGTCCAGTTTATGAGGGGAGGCTATCACACAGAGTGGTCAGGGGTTCAAATGAGATAATATGGGCCAAAGAGAAGGTATTATTTCATAATCCAGTCCCTGTGATACTATCAAAATAAACATTTTTCTTCATGTGCTTTATTTGAAGGCAAAAGGGTAGAAAAGGAATCTATAAAGTAACCTTTCCCAATCTTCAGTCTATAGTACAAAGCCTGTAAAATAAATGCCAACTCCATCAAAAGTCATTACTGATTCCAGCAAGGAAGTGCACAAACTTCTGTTGAAAGACCTGGGAAATAGGCCTGATGGCATCAAAGCTGCTTCTATTATTTGAAATGAAAGTCCCAATTTGGTGACAATATTCTATCACGATTCAAGGAATACAGTTTTCCCCTTACTCTGGCATAACAGTGATTGCTACCTAGGGAGTTCAGCGCATTAGAATTTTCCAACTTCCACTCGACTGATCAAGTAAACATATACTTAAACATTCCAGAAAACAATACTGCAAAGGTAGACAGCCTCTTTCTAAATTCTACCAGAGCCTTCAAAAGCTTCATTTGTCAAATGCAATTGTTTCTTAGACTTATCACTTATCAAATCTCACTGATTAAATACTCTAGGCATTAGGAATCTCAAGAATACAGCTACATTCCCAATTTTTGTATTTTTTTTTTTCTTAGATGGCTTATACAAGTTTTCTATTAAGATTTGTTTGAGAGAAGTTATATAGTGCCTCTTCTCTTCATTTACAAAATCTGAGGGGATTGCATACATTGGCCAAACAGTGAATTGTTTAAAAATTACTGACAGAATAAGAGGCTTACCAAGATAAATATTCTAATGAGCTATAAATCCTGAAAATGTGATTTTAATTTGATGGGCTACCTAGAGCTAAGCAGCAAGGCTGTATACAGTAAAATCTCACTAAATGCGAGCATGCATGCCAAGTGATTACATTTTGGATCTTCTCTTTAAGGAAAAGATTATGTTTAAGCAAAGAATCCTACAAATTTGAAAAGTGAACCTAACAACTTGGATGATTTCTCCTCCACTTATCTGATGGCTTTAACTATAAAAGAAAAAGGATACAAAAGAGACATTTCAGCGTGTGAAGGGGCTTTAAATGTCCACATGGGTACCAGGACAATTTGCTTAAAACTGCTTATAAAGATGGTAGAGAGAATGAGCCCCATCCTATTATTCAATAACCATGTTTGTGATGCATCTGCATAATCTAACCATGCATAAATTAGTATGTGTAATACAACACTTATT
Source organism: Balaenoptera ricei (assembly GCF_028023285.1). NCBI lineage: Eukaryota > Metazoa > Chordata > Mammalia > Artiodactyla > Balaenopteridae > Balaenoptera > Balaenoptera ricei. The sequence continues at coordinate 68,910,839 of NC_082640.1, forward strand.
TGCATAATAATAGCAAGTTAATAGATGCTTAAAGAGCAGAGACCAACACCACCTTTAAATCAGACATGCCTCCAGGCACTTTGGCCTGTACAGACCAAGATGCCAGAAAAACAGGGAGCATCAACCAACAGTCAAACCATTCATTTTTCATCCCTCTAGACATTTCACTTATTTCCCCCCACACACTGGGGAATCATTTTCAAACCACAAAATAGCTTTATATTTTAAGTGCTAGCACCCTTCTATAACAAAAATCTTAAAGAAATTACTATAGAGATTATTATCAGCAATGGTTAACACAATGGACATTTTATTTTCCTAGAAATGTAAATAGGAAGGGCAAATTTTTTAAAAAGAAAATGTTCGAAATCACAGCCACATAAAATTGGGGGCACATCTATTTGCTTAGCAAAAAATAATGACCTAGATTAGATATTTTCACCCTTCACCTCAATCCTTTAATTCAAATAACTAATTGAATCCAAAAACGCAAATAGTGTATCAAGAAAAGGCTGTGCCCCTCTTCCAACCTCAGTAAGAGCACATGGTACTGGGTTGGGATGAGGAAAAACATTACCAGTGTCACACAAAGGAAGAGCACAATGATGGCTTTCAACCTTTAACAAAGAGGAAAAAAATCTGGAGTATAAAAAAATCAAAAATCAATAGAGACTCCTAAATGACTCCTTTAAGATATCACTTTTCAATTTAACAGGACAGATTTATTTGTATGTGGCTCAAATGTTCACAATTGCTCCCTGCACTTCATACATAGGAATGAATGTCACAGTGGAAAACGGCAGTAATGAACAATCTTACCTGAGGATATGGAAACCTCCCAAGAGCAAGCTGAGAAAGGAAATAATATTTGTCTAGTTATAGATTTGCATGCAGGGCAGATCTTAAGACAGACAAGTACTAAATTTCAGAATTACATCCAGCAAATATAAAAAGCTCACAACCTTAAATGCACAAACTAAATTATTGCTGTAATTACATTGAAAGCTATATATAGAATGAACATTCACATTGGACAATGTTGTATCCCTGATAAAATATTCTATTTTTAACAACTAAACACTACCCTTACGTAGTTTCTCTTAGGAATATTGTCAGCTGTACGGGCATTATTTACATTTACAAGTGTACGACAGTTTCTTCTAGACAGAGATGTAAAACCATAGGATATTGTCGGATTTTCCTCTTGTAAAAATGGAAACACTTAATTGCTCCTAGCCCACAGCTCTGTAGAATTTTCAGTTATAAGTATTATAGGAAGAGTTGTAGGAAATGGGGAGTGGGCCATGTGAAATAGAAAATTTTGCCATTATTTTCATTCATTTGTTAGTTTTTTTCATCCATTCATATTTAGAAGAAAAGAGCTACTACTAGTGGGAAAGTGGCATTTCAAGACTGTGAAGTTGGAACTATAGGTCTGAAATTGGGTAAGTGAATCCTTACAGCTTCCAATTTTATTTAATTTGTAAACTGTGATGTGTTTCTAGGCCACTCACTTAATTTTGGTCTTTGGATTCTCACCTGTGAAAACGAAATGATTCAACCAGGAATAGGATTGATATGAAGTGATAAGATCAAATTTACCACACATACCATAATTTACTTAAAGAAAACAGTGGCTAAATTTTGCAACTTCATAATGTGGCCCATCGTCAGGTCTGAAATCCTTTATAGGTATTTGTAAATATTTTCAAAGTAGAATCACTACATCAGGGAACTTTGAAGCTAGAATGGATCCAAGGAAACATCAATCTATTTTACAGATTAGAACCCCAGAGTCCCATTGAAGATGTTTCCACACAGTTAATCAGTAGAAGCCTGGGGACTGACCCCAAGACTTGCAACTTAATCCAGGATTCTTTCCAGCATATTACATTGCTTTTCTAGATCTTGAGAAGTTGTGCACTTATCTCAAAGACACTGACACTGCTCAAACATTTTTGAACTCCTCTTTTGGAACTGTGTTTAGAATCATTTCAAGTCACAGAAGAACAACTACTTCACTTTATCAGAACTGCATCTTATCTTGAGCTTAAAATTATACCCCTCTGCTTTTTGATCATGTAAATTATTTGTTGACTCAGGTCTGAATGGCCTATGGGTATTACCAAAACCCAAAGCCAACCTCAAAGAATAAATATTTTGCTCCTTAATAAGGATAGACATGAAGATGCTGAGGTTAATTTTTAAAGTTCTAAAACCAGTTTGAGCAACAGCAATGTAATAGGAATAAACCATATGACCATGTAAGGTGACTACTTGGAAAGGGCCAACACTCATTTGGATGTGTGTGTGTGTGTATATATGTGTGTGTGTATATATATACATATATGAATACTTGGTAAGATTTGTTACCTTGTACTCATTTCTTGTATACTCAGAGTTCTCAGATTTTTAAGACATGAAGTTATACTATCATTGTTTCATTTGGTGGACGTCATTAATCTGTTCAACTATAGAGTGAAGGAAAGAGAGTGTGGATGTTAATCAAACTCCCTTTCACAGTTTTGTGTGATTATGTCTGTTGTCTATATGCTGCTATTAATTAGGAAGGGGAGGGACTCAGCTCTCCACTGCCTCCACTCCACCCTCACCCAATATAGGCTATTGATTTGACTTACATTCTGTAAATACAGTGTGTTTCTGGCCAATGAGAATGTGCACATTGATTCAGAAGGAGCCACTATGGTCTTTTGTGGCAGTAATGGGTGGGCTAGGCATTTGCACAATTCTGTACTGAACTGACAGGCAGTGACTGCTCACCAAAAGCTGTCACCTATCATCACACCCATCTGCAGATTATGAGTTTTGCACATTCTTTCATTTGGAAAAAGTAGCAAGAGGAGGGTCTCTCGTCTGAAAAAGCTGACAGCTTAACAACTACTAGAAAACGTTTAGAACAGCCTATCTGAAGTCCTTCTACAGGTGCTGCACCATTCACTCTGGTACATGTTGAACATGTCATTAGGGCCTACGGAAGAATTCTGTCCACGTAGCTTACCAGCAGAAGAAACTTGCCCACCATATATACAGTTAAGGTCTAAACTAGCTGGCCAGTGCCAACACTGGCCATTGGTTCTTATAGATTAAAGAACTAAGCAATGATAAAAGGAAGACTTTTTTAAAAAAAAAGAGTGGGATGAGGTGAAAAATATGAACTTTTTCCACTTCAACACGAAGCCTCAAATTCTCAAGTCATCACCGTTCTATGGAGAGGCAAAGCTACAGCAGACTTGGGAATGTGCACTCATCTACTTGGCCCCCTCTCACAACTGGTAAAAGGTAATTAGGCTGGCTGATGATATTCATTTACTCTGTAAGAGACCTCCATCAAGAGAACAGAGAGAAAATTCAGCAGGGAGCCTCTCTGTACCAGCCTGCTTGGGAACAGGTGGCAATGCTTGAACTAGTGACCTCAACATTCTTGGAACTGCCTTTACTTATGTGCACTTTCCTGATATCCTGTGGAAGCTCAGTCTTACTTGTCAACTACATTCCTGCGAGGACTGTTTCTAACGCATCTTGCAGGTCTGACCTCTTTTCAATCTGAGGGCAGAGAATGGTTCCCTGCTCTTGACCAGAGACGCGCAACAACCATTTCCTCTCCCACAGTGTCACCACTGGGCTGCTCCAGTGGCAAGCCAAGGATTCCTCCAATTCTGCACTAGTGAAAACTGGCAGCAGTACTATAAGGCTGGCACCACAAGCAGTCATTTTAAGGCCCTGGGAGAGGGAGCTGCCTTCCATGTATGTCTCTGCCCTTTTAGGTTTAATGCAGCTGCAATGTTTATGTTCTACACTATTTGTCTTGTGGCAAAATAGAAGAAAATATATAGCTAAGCCCTAGAACCTTTTTATCAAGTTCAATTAGGAGAAGGTAAAAAAGGAAAAGGGCTCTTAGCAGATATGGCTGAGGCTGTCAAAAGTCAAAATAAACACTGAACCCTTATGGGGAAGAGGGAGCACATATGCTATGAGTGAATATTTCAGAGACAGACGGACCTGGGGCCATTCTGTATCTTTTACCCTTACTGGTCTATTAATCTACTTGCATTTCCCCAGTTTTTATTGTCAAGGTATTATAAATTAGGAAACTTACAAAAGAGAGTATGTAATCTTCTCTGAAATGGCCTGCAGATATGTCACTGTACTAAATGTGTTTCAGATTTAATGAAGCTTTAATGTCCTTTTTAATTTTGCCTGTTTCTGTATCACCAGGGGTCGGGCAAGGCAATCAGCACTCAAGAGGGTGGTTTGGTTTAAAACTAGGAAAAAACTCATTTGCTTATGAGTTGCACTGTATTTTCTTAATTAAATTTACTGAGTAAAATGGTTTAAGTTCAGCCAACCAATGACCTTTGTATGTAGATTTAGATTTATAAATAGGTTAAAGAAGAAAAAAAAAAGAATCACAACAAAGCAAACAGATTAGGGCTAAGCCAATGGAAGTCTTTCCCCTCTTTATCATCTTTACAAAAGAAGCGTTCAAATTTAGGCAGCTTAAGTCCAGTTCAAAAAAAGTATATTGAAAAATGTGGACGCACAGAAGCGCCAGCAATTCATCAAATGACTCTAACATCCTTTTCATTCCCAGCAGGGGAGCGGCTCACATTGTAAAAGATTTGGAAAAGCTTTATTTATTTTGGGGAAGTGGAAGTAGAGATGAGGGAGGGAGAGGATTCTATTTAATGTTAAATAAAAAAGTGCATTTTAATTCTAAATACATAAGATTCAGCAAAGTGCTAAATACTCTGTTCGTTGTGGGAGATTTACTATTCAAAAGGCAGAAAAAGAATGCTCTAAAAACATTTACCAGTTGGGAATACACTTAAATAACAGCAAACCACTAACCTCTCACTGTAAAACTAGGACTGCCCCTTAGTGTTATCTTATTGATCTTTGATTTGTCCAACCATAATCTATGAAATACTCTTGAGTTAGCAGTTTCTGAATATGCTGGATTTTATAATTTAAATAACCAATATATGTGTGGGTGTGATTATAACAATTGCCAAATACATAACAAATGCATGATAGAAACATTTGTATCTTAACAAAAAAGGTAGAATATATTTATTTACAAAGCAACAAAAATGGCTTCTGTTGACAATGAGAATAATTATTGTCATGAAGTCATAAATGATAAAGGGAAAACATACATTGTAACCAGAAAGCAAGTGCAGGACACAAACTCAGGATATGTTCTTGGTGATCAACTGACCAACTTAGAATATCAACAGTGTGGGAGTAGCTTTAAATTTACAGTTATACTGAAGAGCACTGGATTTTATAAATTCTTAATTTAGACATATTCTATGTTTCTCAGCAAAACTGCAAATTGAAAATAAGCATTTTCAATATAGCCAGTGATCTAGTTGAAGGAGGACTTTATAGTCTGAAATGTTCTAAAATTTGTTCTTAATTACCCTTGTGCACATTTTACACAATTAAATTTCCATTGAAGGATTTTGCATTTAGATTGTGCACTGCAGTTAAACCTTTATTTTATAGAAATGCAGTAGCCACTTTGGGACATTCAGACACAGGGAAACTTTAAAAAATCAGACTTAACTACTGGATTACATAAAATTCCCTAGGTGAGATTTCATCCCAAGACCAATTTACACAGTCCTAGAGAGAGAGTTTAAATCATCTGAAACTATGCTAGCGAAGGACCGTAATAAATACTAAATACCTCAAAATCTACCCTAAGATTTTACTTTTTCTTCCCGTGTATCAATTTCACTGTCCTCTTACTGTATGATTTAAAAAAATCCAAAGGATATAACAGCAATTTACCAGTGTTAAAGTGCTTCGGAGGTTAAATTGACAACAAAGAACACAGAAACACAAAGCATTTTGAAGTAGGGTTTCAATTAAATGTGGAGGATTTAGTAATGCAGTACCAAAAAAAAAAGAGTTACAAATTAATTTAATCTTCTGCCTATAGTTTGCAGCTGCACTCCGAAGTGTCTAGGGCTTAAGAACAAAGCCTTGAAAGGCCTCGGAGTGAGGAAAGCTTCAATTTTTAATGTATAACGCCATTAGCTGATAACTTGTGGAATGCGCAACCCCTGCGGAGGGGCATAAGTGCGAGTAACAGAGACGGATGAAGTGACATATTTGTTCATGTCTAGAACTATGAGGAAGAGGGTTATTACTAACACCATCAGGCCCAACAGAAATATGCCCTAATAACCTTTGGGACCCTCCACATTATCAGTTTTCACTACATCAAATATATTAAAATCAAAACCTAATTCACTTTAATTAAAGACAATTAGTTTGTTTTACTATTATTGTTTTAACTTCTGTGACATTATAATACATTGCAAATTAAAGATGGAATATTAAATATAACGAAAGCATCAAACTGTGTACACCTTCCCACCCATGCTTGGTGAAATCAGCTTATCACCGGTGTCTATTTAAGGAAATTCAAGAACAACCATCATTAAAAGTAGTGCAGAAACATTTAACCCTAAAAAGAATACAGTGGAACCATGCATATGTTTTCCCTATTCAATTTATACTTCTTTTCACATAATGCTTTCCTATAACTCCAAGGATTTCTTTAACACAAACAGAATTATGGCCCAATGGAGGCACAAGAAGCTTAATTAATTTGCCCAAGGTCATACTGTAGGTTGGTGGCAAAGCTTGTTAAATTACTGGTAACTCTGGGCTCTACAGATGTTTTGGCAATGGCAAAGGCCCCTGTCTGCAAAGGCCCCAGAGACTTCTAGTGCAGAGGGTGAATGAACCACGGCAAATAACTCACGACGCCTGTTCAAAAGGTGCCAAGTGCTCTGGAGAGCTCACAACATTTTCTTTGTGTAGAAAGAGCCTAAATGTGAGTTTCCCACCAGGAGTGCTTCTTAACAGGTCCCAATATTTTAAAAAGAACTATTCATCCTCACCAGAGTCCATTAATAAAAAGTAAATTTATTTTAACTTAAAGATCCCAAGCTCAGTAGCACAAAGAAATAAATCAAACATTTATCCATCATTCAGAAGGTCCTGCATTCTATCCCACAGATTACTAATAATAATGGAGAAAAGACAGCATCACAAATAAATGTTTCTAATACAGTGGGTTTTTTTTTCTCTTTTTAAATTAGAAATGGGTTTCTTACAGTGGACACTTAAATGGGGCCAGGGCAACAGTAATTCACAAGTACAATATCCTAATGCTGTTCCTTTAATTGCTTTATTTGTTTTACTGTTAAAAATGATTGCTTGCTGTAGTCTAACCATGAATGCTGAAAAGCATGATACATTGAGGTCTCAGCCTGGGCAAACTGTACCTAAACTTACACTTTATTGCAGCTTAGTTCACAATCTTCACCTAATATAGGGTTATATCCCAGCGCAGCAGGAGGATAAATCATCCTGGAATATTACTCTGGTAAAGTTTAGCTGTGACTGGAGCATATGTGCTTTCGAGCCACTGAAGCAAAGGCCCATAAAATACACTAATTACTGGAAGTTATGGTCACTGAGTGATTGATAGCGCTCTGCAAGGCAACTTCCTCATTTTCAGCTCTTCTGACGGGGCTCATCCGCCACATAGCAATTATTAATTCATGACCCACCCCTCAGGCATTAGTACCTTTACTTCTAATTCTCCTGCTACCAAACTACTGCTACAGCTGGACACTGTCTTTCTTCATTCTGATGGCTGGGTAAGGATGATAAAAAGTAGATTTCACGCTAAATGCTATTGTTTTGAATCTTTAAATGTTGCTTGGTCTTTCTAACCCTTCTGTCCTAAAAAACATAATTCTCCTTCCTCTCCCATAATGCTATTTCACTTGCATCATTTTCTATTTTCTCTTTAAAAAAGAATTTGTGTGTGTTTATGCATATATATGTATATGTATGCATATATGTGTATATATGTGTGTGCGTGTGTTTGTATATGTGTGTGTATATATCAATCTGTCTGTCTATACTGTATTAGATCAAAAACTCTGAATAATTTTTTAGTGGAACACTGTGGTTTAAATGCAATATATAACTTCAACTAGGCCATAGTAAATATGAGGCAGCTAACTGATTAAAAAAAAAAAAAAAAGGCAACCCCCCCTAACCCTCCATTTAAATAGACCCACTTTTGCAGCTTTGAAGACATTCTAATTGTTTCAAGTTGATTTCCATCAGTAGCTTCACTCAGAGCAATGCTAATTAAATAATATCTGGGTATATAACTGAATTTCTAAAAGTCACTTAGAAACAACTGCAAAGGTCTCTTTTGATGGTGTTCTGTGCCTTGAGAGGAAATTCAGTGAGAGGCTCTGAATTAAGGAGAGATAAAGTTCAGTCATGATGGATGAAAGCAGACATTTTACTTTTCTAATCGAAAAATAAATGTTCTTCAAATTTTGAACAACTCAAAATGCAATACTAAGGGTGGTTTTCCTAGGTGGAATCTGAGATAGTGTAACGGATGAATAGATGACTCCAAGCTACCTATCCTTTCAGTTTGTTTCAAAGTATTCCTCCTCTTCTGTTGGGAGTTAGTCCCAGAAAACAATTTTGAGGACAAATTCCATACCCTCCCTGTTCATACCATTCACTGGGCAGTGTATCACATCCCACCTGGTAACTATCTTCCTGTATCTCTAATGCCTGGTAAATTTCACTTGTTTAAGGGCAAACTCTAAGTCATAAACTTTCATACGCTCTCCATGACACCAGAAATAGTATCTTGCAGTAGGCTGACCATGAGCATTTGTTGATTATGATATATGCCCTGATGGTGATGTCTCCTAGAGCTTGGTCAACTTGGTGTTGCATGGCTTGGTTGCTTTACTATTAAAGCTACAACACTTTAGTAAACATAGTATACAAACTTTTCAGTATTAGGGGCTGATAGTTTTAACTGGCAAGGCCCTCTTACACATACTTCACTGCTTAGAATAATCACTTTCACATACTTCAGCATTATGATTAATTTAGATGGCTTATTTCTTGTTAAAGACTGAAGGGGTACAAGAAGGGAAAAGATTAGAGTTAACTGCCCCCAAATCCATCTCATGTGCTTAATGCAATAACCATTTTAATCTTCACAGTAAGAATTAAGAAATGACACTCTTTCAATATGTTTGCACAACGCTGACCTGTGTGCTCTAACAGTGGGTGGCTTTAATCCTGATAACAGCCCCTAGAGACCTAGCTTGGTGGGGTGTCCTCCATTTCTAAACTGCTCACTGGAGTCATGTAGCTACAGGTACCTGAGAAAACATCAGTGCTGGGGTATAGTCTATCGAGCGCAGTCTAAGCCACACTTGTATTTCCAGACATTTCAAAGTCAAGAGAGTCATAATCAGGTAATATGCTCACACTTCTGGCCTCTTTGTGTGTTGCTGCTCCTGAGAGAGGGGGGAGTGAAGAAAGGAAGGGAGAGGTATGGAGTGGCCATCCCCACACCAAGACTCCATGCATGCAGGTGAAGTCATCTTGGATTTCCCTTCTTAACCACCATCTGACTACACCCTCACCACCCACAGAATCCTGAGAAGAAAATAAATCGTTGTTACTTTAAGCTATTAATGTTGGGTAATTTATTAAGAGTAATAGATAACTGAAATGCTATCCTTGACACTGATGTCAGCCCTCCCACTCACCTGCCCAGTCCTATGCGCTTTTCCACTGCACTTTTACTTATCTTTCTCCCTTCTAGTCAAGGAGCTCCCGAGGGCAAAGTTTGTATCCCTACTGCCAACACAAGGCAGCACTACATAAATGTTTACTGATTAGATGGAACTCTCATCTACCTGCTTCCATTTTATTATAGCAGACATACTGGAGATTAGGTTAATTTTTGTGTTTCTTAAAAAAAAATAAACTAGGTCTTGGCTTCTGAAAAACAACAGCAATTGTACATTTCAAAATACAGTAAAGCTGAACCAACTATAGGGATAGTGTAGGTAGCAATCCTGTGAAAAGCAGTGTTGACTATGAGCAGAGTCACAATAAACCAGTCTTTCCCTTTATCTGATTTCCTGCTCATTTACAGTTACCATTTCTCTCTCCTTTTTTCAAACTACTGATCTACTTCTTTTCTACAGCATAGTGGAAGAAGCAGACTTTCATCCAGAGTCAGACACTTAACTGCGGCTCCCTGGTCTAGTCACCTAACCTTTCTGGAAAAGTCCTTTAATTTCTCTGGATCTCAGTTTCCTTATTTGCAAAATGGGAACTTTGATGCTTATAGGTCAAAGTTGGTGGAATAACCTTGGGTACCTTAAATTACTGATTTTTTGGTCATTTCCATCACAGTGGGGAGAAGCTTGAATGCGATAATGAATATCAAATGGCTCTGTAAAGTGTTATGTACACATAAAGTGTTGTCACCCTTCTAGAATGACACTGAGCAAGAAGATGTCAACAGCAAGGAATAGAGGAAAGCACACTCCACTTCACATCGGAGGTCCCAGCTGCCAGTCCTCGTCTGCACGGTCCCAGCTTATGCTGCACCTGTGGGCACAGTCCTTCCCTTCTCTGGACCCGAGCTTCCTCACTGGTAGGAGGAGGGATCTGATTTAACAAGTTCTAATGTCTCTCTTCTAGTTAAAAAACACTCTAGTCTCTAAATACAAGATAAGGAGTGCAAAAGATTTTTCTAATTAAATGCTAAAAAAATGTTAAAATTATTATTATTCGGTTCAGAACCAAAGTATGGAAAATAGTCTGTAGGATCTTTGAGAGGATTTTTAAAGCCAATTTCAGGTCACTGGATTTGAGTATTGATAGAACCCTATGAGCAGTGGTTTTTATTGCTCAGTATCTCAAAGGTAGCAGCAGCGGTTCCTCAAATTATCACACTCAGAATTTTAGAGTTGACAGATGTCACTAGAACACTGGCCCCTTTTATCTTTTAGATCTCAACTCAAAAGTTAACCCGACACCACTCAGTTACTCCTATCATACGGTGCTGTTTATTTCTGTCTAAAAAGTTATTATTGTCAAGCACCCTTCTTTATAATGTAGGCTCCATTAAAGCAGGGATTTTGTCACTTTCATTCCTAGCAATGCCCCCAGTGACTAGCACAGTGCCTGCCACATAATGGGCACTCAACAAAAATCTGCCAAGTGACTAAATGAATAAATGACTGCATCTTGTCTAACCTGATACCTGTCTCTTCTACAAAGTATTTCTTAAAAAAAAAAACAAACCTGAGACAAGTATTCAGTCACTACTTAAATGCCCCTAGGGATGGGGGCATTTTTTTACCTCTAGAAGGATGACAGCGTTGTTGGGTAGGAAGGGTGCAGGGATCGATCCATTAGAAAACTCTTCTTCATACTGAATAGAAAACCATGGGCTTTTTGTTTTCGTTTTCTCGTTAGCTTCAGAAAGTTCAGCCCGCCAGTCATAAAGTAGCAGCTTGCCTCTCCACTGACAATCCTTCAAACACTGGAATATGGGTTGTCAAATGCCTGCTTTGTCTTTCTTCTCTTTATTTCTTTATTCTTCATATCAAGACTTTGTTGATTTAATGTTTCTTTTCTTTTTTTGTAAAGTCCAAATTTTGTGTGTTTGTGTGTATACACGATTTGGACATGTGCTCTTGGAAAAACTTTAAAATCAGTCTGAAATCCATCAAAATAATAAAATGCTTAGCTGGGACTGCTAGCACCTGTTCCATCTTGTCTTGTCAATCTCATGGTTGTTCAGGATAGCTCTGAGCACAAAGCAAGCTCAACAATGCCTCATTCAGTGGGAAACACTTCACTTTGTCTGCCAGTTTCACATTCACTACAATCACTGACAACCTTGGAAAATGCACATTTAGGCATGGTAATCTGAGACAGCTGGATCCCTTCACAGACCTTGCAAAAGGCTGAACTAGTCGATCCATCATCTGCCAAAGGTCATTTTAACAGCTCCTTTTTGCAATAAGTTATATAAAATTTTAGACAAAAAATGACAATAGAAAAAAATCAAGTTAAGACAGAATTACAGAAAGGGGAGTGTGAACAGAGGAATGAGTGACAGGAACTGTTACATGCTCTTTTCCTCAATATTCTTCAGTGGAAGGGAAGGAGGCCCACGACAAGGATTCCAGAACCACACTTCTACCCACTTTCCTATACAATCTTCCGCTGAAATTTCCTTTGTCTTTGGACCCTTCAGCTTTAATTCTTCTGCCATCTGATGGTTTTCAGCAGAAACTTCTGATCAACAGGTAAGATATTTCACTAGATGGAGCAGCAGATAACATATTATAATAAGATTCAATGTCCACTCGTGTTCTTGACAATAATTATAAAAAGGAAGAGGAGAAAAAAATCAATATTTGAGTGGTGCACACCAAATGCCAAGTTTTTATGGTCGAGAGAAGCTGACAGCAGCTGCTTAGAGGGCATCCAGAGCCATCCGTCACCCCTCAGACCAGGTTCATAATCACCAGGGGCTAGAAAGGCAAACAAAGCTGCAGCTGTAGACCCACTAGAGACAGTTGTGTCTCTGGAAACTTTTTTTTTTTGTAGGGAGAGCGGGGAATAGGTTCTTCTGTATATTTAGAAGCAGGAACCAAGTCTAGGTAATGCTCCATAATTCTTTTCACCTGGTAAACATCCAATACCTAGATGTTATTTCAAAGAGAAGCTTACTTCTCAAAGTAATTTAATGGGGTTGTTACTGTTAGATGAAAGTATTTATTAAAAAGCCTAGAATACTGAAATTGCCTTCTCTCAAAAAAATAAGTGTTTCCTATTATTGTTTATCATCTGCCTCCTTCATTACATTGTAGGTTCAACAAGGAAAGGGAACATACCTATTTTATTTACCAATGTGTCCCCAGCACCTAGTAAAGTATTTGGCACATAAAAAGTGTTCAATAAATATTTGAGGAATGACTTCTAATGTTATCTTTGCTCCACAGATGAGAGGCTGACACTTAGAGTGGCAAAATGACTTGGCCAAGATAACACTGATTTTAAGTGGTGGCGTCAACATTTCTGGTTAACGCAAAATGTGAGCTCTTTAACAGTTCAAGGATTAGGATGACAGCCTTAATATCTGAAAATATATCATAGAAAGAAAATGACATACTCTTCACCACACTTCTCCAGAAACTTCTGTCAAAGGTACTGGGCTGGGTGATCCATGTCACTTTTTTTTTTTTTTTATTTAATTTTTATTTTTGGCTGCGTTGGGTCTTTGTTGCTGTGCACGGGCTTTCTCTAGTTGTAGTGAACGGGGGCTACTCTTCATTGCAGCACATGGGCTTCTCATTGCAATGGCTTCTCTTGTTGCGGAGCACGGGCTCTAGGCACGTGGGCTTCAGTAGTTGTGGCACACGGGCTCAGTAGTTGTGGCTCGTGGGCTCTAGAGCACAGGCTCAGTAGTTATGGCACACGGGCTTAGCTGCTCCGCGGCATGTGGGATCTTCCCAGACCAGGGCTCGAACCCGTGTCTCCTGCATTGGTAGGCGGATTCTTAACCACTGCACCACCAGGGAAGTCCCATGTCACTTTTTCAATACTTTTATTTTCATTTTACACAGCTCACTATACTTATGTGTTTGCTTGTAAATGTAGAAAATCACACTGCATTTTCTTGATGTCTAATGAGTCTTATCTGATATCCATTAAACAGTAATGTATAAAGGTAAAATCAAAAACATTAGATGTGTTAATAGCTTTTCACAGTTCCATAAGACAAGGTAGTTATATCTAACTATTTGTACATTTTACCCTAAATTTTCCTTGGGACAATTCTATTACAGATGTCTACAGAGAATTCAATAATTTTCTATTCTCCTACAAAAACTCACTTTCTCTGGGCAAAAGCACTGACATACGTCATTTAGAAAAGTTAGGGATTTTTTTTTTTCTTCTGTAGAAATACTAAGAAGAAGGCCATCTGAAATGACATACAAATATTTCTCTCATGTTATAAAATTAAAATTGAAACATTTCTATTGATGATTTCCTCCCCTTTGTTTTCTCTGTTCTTTCTTCCTGAAACTTCTGTTTTTTACGTTAGACTTCCTCACCTGGTTCTCTAATTTTTTTTTTTTTTTTTTTTTTGGCTGCGGTGGGTCTTTGTTGCTGCGCGCGGGCTTTCTCTAGTTGAGGTGAGTGTGGGCCACTCTTTGTTGCGGTGCACGGGCTTCTCATTGTGGTGGCTGCTCTTCATGTTGCGGAGCACGGGCTCCAGGCGCGTGGGCTTCAGTAGTTGTGGTGCATGGGCTTATTAGTTGCTTGGTGGCATGTGGGATCTTCCTGGACCAGGGATCAAACCCGTGTCCCCTGCATTGGCAGGCGGATTCATAACCACTGCGCCACCTGGGAAGTCCCTGGTTCTCTAATTTTTAATTCTCTATTTGTTGTTGTCATCTGAAAGTTCCTTTGTTACAGCAGCCTGTTCTTGTTTCCTAGATGCAACATTTTCTCCTATCCCTCTGAGAATATTATAGTTCATTTGAATTTTTCTCCCCTGCATAGTGTCCAAGCCCTCCAAATTGCTTTCTTTTTCAGTTATTTTAGGTCTCTGTTCTTCCCTTAAAAGCCTTCCTCAAATGTTTTGCTAAGAGTAAGGCACTACAAATCTGACTAGTAACTCTGTGCTTGTGAGTGGAGCGTGTAGGCTGAGGTAACGCGATCTAGCTGGACTGTTTCCCTGGAAAACTCCCAATGCCTGGATCTTTAAGGCCTCTTGGACACATTTCCCTAAAGAAAGTCTCCTCCAGTATCCTTCCTGAAAAGTAATCTTGGCTGCTAGTGTCCCAGGAACAGGGTGTGGTAAGACAGCTGGGAGTCTCTACATTTAGAATCTAAACTTTCACTTAATGCCTCTGTGCTCAGTAATGGGACCCAGCCTTCTACACTGCCAGGTATCACTTATTTTATTCTCAGAGAAACTCCTCTACTCAGTCTTGTGTTAGGGCTGGGGAGGGGTGACTGTCTGCTCATGCTGAGTTAGGCAAAGAAGCTGTGGGTGGAACAGCTCAACTGTTTCTCAGACATCTTTAAGACAATTCTCTTCTCTGGCCCCACCTCTACTCCTAAGTTCCAGATACCTGGGACCACCAATTCCTGAGCCTTCTGGGTAGTTTAAAGGAAATCAGGTGCTTCTTTCTTCCTCTACTGCTGGCTTAGGATTTCAACACTCACGGTTCTGCTAAGTCGTGTACTGTTGTCCATCTGCTTTCCCACATTCAAAATTTGATTGCTGTTGTCTCCTTTCGTTTTTTAACAAAATTTTTTAAATTTTTTGGCCACACCATGCGGCATGTGGGATCCTAGCTCCCTGATCACAGATCGAATCTGTGCCCCCTGCATTGGAAGCGCAGAGTCTTAACCACTGGACCGCCAGGGAAGTCCCTCTTTTCCCTTTCTTTATGGTAATAAGCCTTAAAAAAAAAAAAATCCCTTCACGGTAATTTTTAGTGGAGTTTGAGGTGAGAGTGGAAGATAACGCATGCATTCCATGCTTTAACCAAATTAGTAGGCTTTTTGAACCATATGTAAACATTTCAAAAAGTAATTCCTCTGAAAGAGAGGGGATATGGCTTAATTTTCTCATTGTGCCCTTTCCAGAAGCTCTGAAACAGAGCTCCCATCTAAAGGCCCCGAGAGATTAAGTGATTTATCCAACGATCTATAGTGTATGCTGGCTGAAGTGGAATTTGAATCTAGGTCTGATACTCTGGCAAACAGAAAACTCCTCTTCACATGCAAAACATTTGTGATCTATTCAGCAAATGTTTGTGAGCACTTATGGTAAAGGCTTTGTCAAACTTGAACTCTGATCTTTATTGTCAGAAACTGCTTTAAAACCATTACAGAAGTATGAAAAAATTGAGCCCCAAAGATTTCTTGAGTACTCACTAGGGCAGTGAAATTGTGCTAGAGAGTGTAGGAGATTATGAGAGAATCAGATTTAAATCCTGTCATAAGGAACTATGACATAGCTATAAATTAATATAATACAAAGTGGAAAACGCACATGCCACAAGGAAGATGTAGATGAAGGTCAGAAGGAGAAATTACTTTCAGCTGGAGAGATCAGAGCTGGTGTTATAAAGGATGTGTATTTAAATTGTATCTTGGGGAGAAGAAGAAAATGATATTCCATGTAGAGTGAACAGCATAGTATTCCTTGAATATTTTTAACTTGGTAAAGGTAATTTTGAAGCTCACAAGAATAACTCTGTCAAAACAACAGAACCCATCAAATCTTTAGAAGATGGTGCTACTTCGATGACAATGACCTTGTGTGACTCTCTGAATGTGTTCTTCACCTATCTAGACACATTTTTCTAAGCCATGGACCTTGCTTTCATCATTTAACACATCATTCAAACGACTTCAGTAAAACAGTGATCACGCTGAAGAGGGGTCTCAGAGGACTAGATGACACTCCAATTAACCAAGCGCATCGAGCCAGATTGTTCTATGCTTTGGACTCAAGAGACTGGTGGAGAGAGGAGGCAAACAAAGGCAGAAAGAGCGAGGACCCAAGTGAAAAGAGCAAAATGCATGCGCTAAAGACAGGGCTTTCAGTCTGACTCCTGTGGAAAAAGCCTGTCAGATTATTCACCACCGACCTTAATAAGGTTTACAATAGCCCGCCAAAGAGAATCACAAACCAGAACATGTACTTGGAGAGCTCATACTCAGTGAGAACAAGAACACTGCAAGACTGACCTGGTGCCTTTTTAGATGTGTGTGCGTCCTCCTGAGCGCTGCAAACACAAGGCTAGAGGAGGGCGTGTGCTGACTTCTTTTTTGACCCAATTAGGACCAACTTAAAAATCCAGCTTTTCCAAATATGACTGCTTACTTCCCTCCCACAGATTTGTGTTGTGACTTGAATGACGCAAGAATATGAATGGATTAACTAATTAGTAAGAAGCAACAGTGGGACTTTCTCCTCAAGCCATTCGTTCTATGGGAGAAGAGAGAAGCAATGCACAGCCTGTGAAATTAAGAAATTCTGCCCTAAAATGTTTTAGGTACTCCTTACCCCTAGAAATTAAAATCATCAAACTTAGTAAGACAAGCCCTTACTATGGACACACTCATTTTCATTTTAACGTTTAGCCCTGAAGTCTTGAATAGCAGCAGCCAGGGTGAATAGTCCTAAAAATCACCCAGTCCACTGAATCAGCGCGAGCTTTCTCCAAGAGTCAAACAAATATTCTGGCGCAGGATTAATCTTCCCAGTTTGTCGTAGCTCAGAAATTTTGTACTCTTGTTAGTGGTTTTCGCTTCTTTTTTCTTCTCTTCTTTTTTGCCTTTTCACACTGATTCTTGTCATGAAGGCTCAAGGAAGAAGTGCAATTAATTCCACGTGGGTTTTGACCTTTACTTCATTCTATAACTAATCCACATGAGGAGAACTACAACACATTTAAGGATCTGAAAACCATAAACAAAAAACACAGAAAGGGGCCAAAATCTTTACATCTAGTAAAACTGCTGTGCTCTAGTCAAGTTGAATAGTCTCATTTTTTTCCCTTCTTAAGGGTATTTCCATCTTTATGTAACTTCTCCCAACTCCAAATGCTATATACAGCTGACAAAATCCTGGAAAAGAAGCACTTTATGCAGAATTGAGAGAAGATGCGGGCAGTTCTGTCCCTGGATAAGGAGATAGTCTGACATTAAAGATTCTTTGCTTAAGGCACAAATGTACCTGTGACTTTTTTAATGGCACATTTTAGCTGCACGCCGCATCATCTTTTATGAAAGAGTGTGGCGAGAGGCCTTGTTATGAGTCCCCAAGGGGACTGTGACAGCACATTAACAAGGGAAGGGGCAGTACGAAGAAGGCAAGCAAGGGTGAACCTTGTATTTTAAGAGTTTAAAGCAAGGAAGGCAGCCTTCTAACTCTTGCATCACCAAACCTCAGGGACTTTATGGAATTTATGGAATTTGGTGGGGGGAGTGCTAGGTAGAGGTAGAAGGGATAGAAAACCCTGGTTCCCATTTCAGGAAACTTCCTTTGCTCGGTTTCCTATATTTTTATCCCATTTGTTTTTTTACCACCCAGTACCCTAGGGGAATAAACTGATTGACTCAAAACACTTTGAGGAAGGTATCCGCACAAATAGGTAGACCTTGCATACCTAGACATTTGCTCTCTCCTGAAGGGTTTACAAAGATCCACCTTAGAGTGTGCTGGGGGGTGGGAGGGGCTCCTCCATCTTTTCTTTCTTTCTCCCAGGGGCAACTCCCTTCAAGACAACCCAGCTCAACCGTCAACTCCTTTGAGAAACCTGCCGCCCTCCCAATCTTTGTGGCTGAGAGTACTTCATAAACATCTTTACTAACAACGCTATCACACTGCTCTGGGCTTTAGGTGTCTGTCTTCTCTATCAGAGGCAGTCTTTTCTCAGCTTTGTGTGCTCCACTCTCCAAGGCTTAGCACGTAGTAAGTGCTTAAATAATAATTACTGAATGAATGAAAGTTTCTACTCTTTGGAGTGTGCATCTAGAAAGGGAACATTTCACTTTTAAAAGTGAGGATAAACAGAAGAGAAGCAATTCTTCTTTGAAGATGGTGACTATGTTTCAGAACACAGTTTGTTACTCAGAAATTTAAAATGCTATTGAGATTCACACTTCTCTCAATCTACAGTGATTTTAAACAGGATTTACCACATCTATTCCAAGAACACTGTGGTGAAAACAAAGAAGAAACTGGCTCTTCAGTGCTTTTTTGGACCAACTTCCCACTCTCTTCAGGTAATGGTCTCATCACATCTGCTCTTAAAAAAAAAGAACCTTGGGGTTCTCTTCATTATTGAATCACACACAATTTCTTATCTATGGGCTCAAAACCTCCGACTCCCATTCCCTATCACATATTTTTTGTTACCTTGTACCCCAAATGAATCTGGTATATAACACGTTCCGGGGCCTTACTCTCCTGTCTAAAGACCTACTCCACCACCTGTGTTTGGTCATCTGTTCTCACCTGCCTGTCTGGTGGAGCATAAGCTCCCAGAATACAGAGACTACCATCACATAGTTCCTTTCAAAAGCGTTTAGTTAAGCATCACACACAAAGAGGTGCTCAACAACCCTTTCTGATGATCATAATCAGACTGCACTTTACATCCTCTAAGGCTGTCTCCTCCTCCTTCTGATCTAACATCTGGCTCCTCACCAACCATTTTAAAATGCAGTGAGCAGGGAAACACCTAACCCTTCTTGGCCCTCACTCCTGACCAGTGGTCCTTCTCTACTCTCCACTTTACTACATGAGCCAACACGCTCCTTCTGGCATTCAGGTGTCTCACACTCAATGATGACACTTTTTCACACTGTTCCTTACACCTTAATCCTCCTCAGTCTTACAGTGTCAATGAGTCTGTTTTCTCCAGTCTTCTGAAGACCGTTCAATAGTTTACCTCCAGGATAAATGAACACGATCAACAAAACCCAAATACATCAATGGCAATCTCGCTCCCTAAATGACAGAGTCTCTTTTTATTACTCTTTGTATCCCTAGCACCCAGCAAAATACTGGCAGACATATATGTCAATACGCAACATAAATATGTGCTATTTATTAAGCATCTATCTATCTATCCATCTACTCATATACCTACCTACCTACCTATCTTAACTGATCTCCCTGTTTCCATGACTGCCCCTCTATATTCTGTGCTCCACAGAGCACCCCATCCTCTTCTGAAAATATAACTCAGATCATTTACTCTCAGAGTAACATCTAAAGTCCCTACCATGGCCTACAAGGCTGCATATGATCTGGCCCCCGGCTACCTCTCTGACTGTATTTTTTCCCATTTTTCCCTTTCTAACTCCACTCTAGTCACCTGGGTCTCTCTGCTTTCCTTAAACATGCCAAACACACTCGAGCTTAGCACCTTTGTATCTGCTGTTGCCTGATGGCCCCCTCACCATTCCAGTCTCTGCTCAAAGGCTGTTTTATCAGAAAGGACTACTCCACTTCATTTTTTCCCTTAGGACTTACCACCGCCTGACAAATTATATATTTAGTTTTCCTTCTGTTTTTTGTACTTAATGCCCCACCCCTCACCAAATGCAACTCCATTTGTATCAAGAATGGAGTGTCCGTCATTACTATATCCCCACTGCCTATCTAGTAGATATAGCAGGAGCTCAATACATGGATGAAGAAACAAATGTGGAAGGAAGGAATGGTGAATATGTATGCGTGCTCTAAATCTTAAATCTATTAGCTACACTGTCTGACAGTATTGCTATGCCTCTGCATATTGTTAAGTCACACAATTCTAGAGTTATTGCAGAAAGCTGAAGAAAGACAAGAACAGACTGCTTAGAGTCACAGAATGTTAGTCTGGAAAGGGGTTTAGAGATCACTATTTTACAGATGAAGAAACTGAGACCCACAGTGAGGGACAGTGGCTTGCACAGGGCCACCTAGAAAAGCAGTAGCAAAGCTGGACCTGCAATCCAGGTCTTTCATTCCCAGTCTACGAGTCTTATCTTTACACCACGTTAACTTCTCAAATGTTCTACACTTTACCTGGTCTTTTACCAAATACATTCAATGACGATGATTTAAAATATGCAAAAGGAAATTATATAATAGCAAGAGCTGAGCTCCACAGATCAAAAGTACTAGTTTTCTCTGAAACAGGCTAATTGGACAAGCCCTTCAGGATTCTGTTGGGAAACTTAGTTCTGAGCATCTGTCCACCAGTATTGCTAACCTGTCAGCTGATGCATACATACTGTATTTCCTCTTAGATTCTCTTTCATGAAGAAGCAGAAGAATATGGTTTAATAAACATTGAATACTTTATTTTTGCTTTCTTTCTATAGTGCAAGTGAATTGAGTCTGAAGATATCTCCTTAGAAATTCAACTGCATTCATGCATTACAAAAATCACAGAAAAAGTATTTGACCAAAAGAAAAAAAGTTGATGAAATTGTGACTGCAACTCATCCATGATCTTGTTTAAGGAGTTCTTTCTACTTTTTAAAGAGTCCTCCTTTATCTGAATCAATGCACATAAGATACAATTCTTGAAGCACTGGTGAATATCCAGACTTTATACTACTGTAATTCACCCTGAGCCAGATGTCCTTCTAATATAAATCCTATGCATTTCCTTATAGATCAAAGATCATTGTACAGAAATCTTAGCACAGACCTCTAGTGGAGCTACATGTAGCATACCAAGATAAAGTCCACTCTAAATACAGCTATAAAGAGTAAAGACATTAAAATTGTGCTAAATGCATACACCTAACCTCCTCCAAATCATATCACACCCTGTCACCCAACACATGATATGATCCTACTGGAACAAGGTGTTTTTTTTTTTTCTTTCTAAACAAACATATAGAAGTTATACATCCAAATGAGTAGGGCTGTACTTGTTAATAAAGTAATCACCTCTGGAAGTTATATATGCATTCCAACAAGGCTACTATCACACATAATTTTTCTGGAATTTCTCTTTCAAAACACAGGTTCTCCACATTTAGTGTGCATAAGGATCACACTGGGAACATGTTAATAATGCTGATTCTTAGAAATGTGAATTGAATTGGTTTTAGATGGAGTCTAGGAACTTGTATTTTTAAGAAGCACTCCAGATAAGTTTTACACAGGTGATCTGTGAGAAATAACACTTTAGAATAGTCAGCTCACAAGCCATGCAAGGGTATCAAAATAAGGACTATTGAGTTAAACTCTGTTTACATAACACACTGGAGGTTTCATTTTTTTTCAAAATCTTCATTCTTCCTGATAGAACATATTAGTACAGATATACACAGAAGCATCTATTTCCAAACAACATACCTCCATAAAAGAGATTCCTAAGCTCCAGACATCAGAATGGATTCCATATTGCTCCCCTGAAATTCTTTCAGGCTGTAAGAAAACAGAAGGGAGCTTGTGAGTTCATGTAAGCTACTCCAGGAAACACATACGCTAACGTGAGCTCAGTTAAGGCAGAGAGCCATCAATATCTGCACAGCACATTATGAAAAGAAAAACAATTTTATATGTATGTGTTTTATATAGATAATACATAGAAACTGTATAGGTAATATAGGTATATTAGATATAATCTCATTGAATCCTCACAAAGACCCTGTGAGGGAAACTTTGTTATAAAGAAAATGAAGGCTCATATTAGTGAAATAATTTAGGCAAGTCTTAAACTAGTAAATGAGCTGAGACTTCAACTCAGACCAAATCCAGTGAGTGGTCTTAGCTGTGGAGTGACAAATTACAGCACAGTATATAATATTATCACTTATTTGCATTTTGAGAGATGGGTCTGAATCACTAGGAATTCTGTTATTTTAAATTTTTTATTTGGAAATAATATTAAACTTATAGGAATGTTGAAAGATTAAGACTAGTACAAAGAACATCCATATTTCCTTTGCCCAGATTCACCTACTACTCAACATTTCATCCCATTTATCAGGGTTTCTTTTTGATATAAACCAAGGAACAGTTCAAATGGTCCATTTGGGACTCTTGGTCCTCCATTCAAGATATGTAGAAAATACTTGGTCTAACAATTACCTGCACACTCTCTACTTCAGCAGGAATAATTGCATACTGAAGTGGGTGCTGCCTGGTCTCTCTATCCCTCCAGGATTTGGCATTCAGAAACGTACTTCACAGAAGTCTTTTGAACGAACACAGGAACAAATGAACAAGAGAAACTGAGGTTTTGCTGAGATGGAATGGTTGCTCAAGGTTACACAGCTAGTCATGGCAGGGCTAGGATCATGACCCACACCCCTTGGCCCCCAGTGCAGTATTCTCTTCTTTGCACCATCCCTGGACTTCTTGGAAGCCACCACAGCCATCATCCTTCAAAAGTTTCCATGAGGGCCCTTACAAGTAACTGGGGTCAGGGTCAGCCTGGTCCACTGCAGACAGAAGAAATGGACATCCACCACTCACCAGCAGGGGATATACCATGAGTGTAGAAGATGTGCGCCAGATACTCTCAGGTGAGTTGGCACAGTCCTACATCTTGGGGAGTCGGCTTAGTTGGGACCCAGAACTTTGTAACCTACTTCCCACTTCCACCTGCGAGGCTATCTCAATGTATTTAATGCCTTCTTCCCCACTTTTCATAAAATTACATAAAGCCCTACCCTGAGGTAGCAGACTGGATTGTCTTATTTCCCTTCCTTTATTTCTTTAATTTGTAAAACCCCTTTCCTACCAAGAATAATTCTTCCCAAGTGTCATGTGACCATTTCTCCCAGCTGCTAACAGATATGGTCATTCCAATCCCCTAATACTTTTTCTTTTATCTTCTAACCCCCCATACCATCACTTTTCAAGGTCCTTGCTCATACCTGAATGAACCCATTATCCATTTCTAGTTAGATCAATACATAATAGGATGCGTTCATATGCAACTGGCCAGCCAGTTACAGGAATAATGCCATCGTCATAATATCAACAACGACATCATCACTCTGTGCATTTATTGAAGAATTTCCATGTGCCAGGCACTGTTCTAAGTGCTTTTCATGCATATTTCACTTCAGACTCATAAACACCCATACTAGACTGGTACTATTATCATCCGCATTTAACAGATAAGGAATATGAGGCACAGAGAGATTTAATTTGTACCCCCTAGAAAAGGATAATAATAGCTATCATTTAATGATCACCTAGTTTGTCCCAGACACTGGGCTAGATACTTCACGTCCTCTACACTTCATAACAATCTTACAAATATTATTATTTTAAATTTATTTTATTTATTTATTTTTGGCTGTGTTGGGTCTTTGTTGCTGTGCACGGGCTTTCTCTAGTTGCAGCGAGTGGGGGCTACTCTTCGTTGCGGTGCGTGGGCTTCTCATTGCGGTGGCTTCTCTTGTTGCAGAGCACGGACTCTAGGCGTGCGGGCTTCAGTAGTTGTGGCTCGCGGGCTCTAGAGCACAGGCTTAGTAGTTGTGGCACACAGGCTTAGTTGCTCCGCGGCATGTGGGATCTTCCCAGACCAGGGATTGAACCCGTGACCCATGCATTGGCAGGCAGATTCTTAACCACTGCACTACCAGGGAAGTCCTCTTACAAATATTATTGCCCTAATTTTACAGATGTAAAAACTGAGGCTTAGTAAGATTAGATGACTTGCCAAAGTCTAGAGCTACGGCATTAAGTGTATTATTTAGGTACACAGCCAGGATTCAAATCCAGGTACGTCTAACTGCAAAATCAGGGTTCTTTCCTGTGTGGCAAACTGCCCCCAGAACTAGAAGTCAGAAGAGCCACACACTAGTCTCGATCTGTCAGTATTTCTCAAAATGCAGCCTTGGACTCGTCATTAGAGAACTGTCTGAGGTGCTTATTGCAAATGAACTTCCAGTATCAGAATCTCTGGGGGTGGCTCTGGGGATCTTCATTTTAAAAAGTAATTTCTCTGGGTGAATCTTTGGTAAACTCAGCTCTAGTCACTAAACACATCAATGTTTCCTGCAGACGCGATGATCTACCTTCCTCTTCTCTGCTTAGTGAATGTTTCTCCTATGGGCCCTGTTCAACGGCCACCATTTTTTGGTGAAAACTTCCTCCACTCCTCAGGAAGAATTATGAATTCCTGCCTCTGTACTTCTTTAAAATGTCATTCATATCTTTCATATTAATTTATCGCACTGTGTTGTAATCATCCATTTGCTAGTCTGTTTCTCCTAAGAGGCAAAGAGAGTATCTTACTCATCTTGTACCCAATACCATGCCTGGCACATAGCTGGTGTGCCATCAATGCATGCTGACTGAAGAGATGCAATACATGTTTACTGCACATTTGGTTTTAAGCATGAACTAATCATTAAGTTCCCTGGAGTGTTCTATTAATGTAACTTCGCTGCATATTATTGTTGTTCATGTCCATCAAGAACTTCTAGGGACTTCCCTGGTGGCTCAGTGGTTAAGAATCCACCTGTCAATGCAGGGGACATGGGTTCAATCCCTGGTCCGGGAAGATCCCACATGCCGCGGAGCAACTAAGCCCGTGCGCCACAACTACTGAGCCTGCACGCTAGAGCCCGCGTGCCACAACTACTGAGCCCACAAGCCGCATCTACTGAAGCCTGCGTGCTCTAGAGCCTGTGTTCCGTGACAAGAGAACCACCGTAATGAGAAGCCTGCGCAATGCAGTGAAGAGTAGCCCCGCTTGCTGCAACTAGAGAAAGCCAGCATGCAGCAACGAAGACACAATGCAGCCAAAAAATAAGAACTTAAAAAAACAGTTTAAAAACAATGTCTTAAAAAAAAAAAAAGAACTTCTAGCAAACATGAAAATCCTAAAATCCTCTAGAATTGTTAAAGAAATGACCAAATGTTGCCTTCCTCCTTCTGTCCTCTCTCCCTTTCACTAACTGACAGTCATCAATATACAGCACTTCATCTAGAAGTGCAGGACCAACAATAAGGTTAAATATAATCATCACATTTGCCCACTGAACTACTAAAACAAATGTAAACTGTAATGTGAAAATAAAGCACAGAAAAATTTAATTTAAAAAGAAAAATTAGCAAAAATCATAATGGTCACACACATCAGAAGGCAAATAGGAGAACTCCTTAAGGACGAGAGTCTAACAACTTCTCATTAGAGAAATTATTCTTACAGTAAGCTAACAGAATGAGATTACTGTTGTGATGCAGTGCTCAAGCACGAATGCTGAGTGAAAGGTGGGCAGCCAGCTCTACAGGTGTATCCTCAAGAATTCATAGGGACCGGGAAACATGTCCAGGTTGCTGAAACTGACACAGGTACAAGATAAGTCCCAATACATTCTGAATGTATAGAGTCAGGACCTGATGGCTAAGGCTGCACAATTCAAATCTGTTCTCACACTTGAGGCCAAAGTGGCCTGCTCTGTCCTCTCCCTTCTAAAACCAAACCAAACTAAACCAAACCAAACCAAACCAAACCAATGGCCAGGTATGACACTACTGAGAGAAGATCTGTGATGAACATTTTTCCGTTAAAAAGCAAAAGCTGAGTTACTTTCTGACATGACATTTGTCACTAGTGTGGAAAGTTTAATGAATGGAAAACCATGACTCTTGTCTAAAGCACCTGTAGTAGAGTTAAAGTGTAGGGGAAAAACCCTGGTCTGTTCTTAATGAGAACAGTAAGGAGTGGTGATGATATAAAAAGCAGAGGATTCTTTTCTTTTTTTTTTTTTTTTTAAATTTATTTATTTATTTATGGCTGTGTTAGGTCTTCATTTCTGTGTGAGGGCTTTCTCTAGTTGCGGCAAGCGGGGGCCACTCCTCATCGCGGTGCACGGGTCTCTCACTATCGCGGCCTCTCTTGTTGCGGAGCACAGGCTCCAGACGCGCAGGCTCAGTAATTGTGGCTCACGGGCCCAGCCGCTCCGCGGCATGTGGGATCTTCCCAGACCAGGGCTCGAACCCGTGTCCCCTGCATTGGCAGGCAGATTCTCAACCACTGCGCCACCAGGGAAGCCCAAGCAGAGGATTCTAAAAGGGCAGTGGCTCTAAGATGGCATGCACACTCCACCCCTCCACTTACCGCTGTGACTGGGCATTTACCCAGGACCCATATTTAGTTAACTCATTCCAGAATTGTCTCTATTTATAACACAGTACCCTAGGGTTTACTTGTCAAAAGCAGGACGATACCAAGATACATCCCTTACCTCTTCCCATAAAGGAACTTCTGCTCAGTGTTAGGCTACTCAGAAAATTAACAAAGTATGCACAAATACTTTAGGTTAGTATGTAATCAAAAAGTATATATCATAAACAATGGGGATTTTTTAAAAAAGCCGGCAAGATCACTGTGTGGGTAGTAGAGTACACTGGTTAAACAAGGATCCTGGAGTCACACTGCTCTAACTCAATCTGTTTTCCAGTTCACTAATTCTCTCTTCTGCTCCATTCAATATGCTACCAAATAGTGAGTTTTTCATTTTTATCTAGTAGTTTTGTTTGGGACTTTCTCAAATCAAGTATGTCACTTCAAAAATTTTTGATCTAAAGTCTGCTTGCAACTGTTGTTCCTTCATGTTGCTCTGTTTCCTTGTGTGACTAGTTTTCTTTGGCTGCTTGTTAGTTTTTGTTCTTCAAAAAAAATTTTGGAAAGGTTCTCTGAGGCCTAAAGTGGATGTGCCCACCTCAAACAATATTCTCAGCATGAAGCTCCTTTTCTAACTCAAGTCACATATACAAACATCCAGGGTGCAAATCTGTGCCAGAGTTAAGTCTATGGCCACAACTTTCTCCCTTTTCCTTTTTCTCCTGCTGCTCTGCTTGGCTCTGAGAAGCCTTCTCTTTTGTTCCCTGGGATGGGGGAGGAAGAGCAGCTTTAACTCTGGTTTGCTTTTATACTGGGGCGGGGGCCTCTTCAGGTTTCCAGCATAATATGGGGAAGATCTTCTCCAAGACCCTCTGCCTTAAGGGAGCCCCCATATCATTCACAGCTGTAGTAGTACAGGCAAATGTCCTCAGGAATAAGTAGCTTTGGTGCTCTGACATTCTGCTTTCCCTTCTGTTTCAGGTTTCCATCTGAAAACCGTCCTGGGAGTTCCCTGTTGTCGTTTTAGCTCTTCAGTGCACTTGAGATGGTTTTTAAAGTATTTTAATTAGAATTTTTCAACAGAAGAGTTGGTCCAAATAATCTAATGTGCTACTACCAGAAACTAGAAGCTGGTGTCCTAATTAAATCTTGACTGTCACTACTTGCCAGCTGAGAATCTGGACTAAAATTACTTCACCTTTGGTTTCTTCATCTGTAAAATGAAGACAATAATAATATGTATGCTTAATGGAGTTGTCTAAAGATTAAATAAATCCATGTAATATGCTCAATTCAGTAGATGCCACATGGGGATGCTCAGTAAATGTTGGCCTCCTTCCAATCATTACCATCACCAGTACGATCACTGCATGAGCATGGCCAACTGAGTTGTATCACGTAATCTGTATAGGTTATAATCTGGGTAAAGGTAATTTCTAAAACAGGAATAGTCCAGGTAGAAAAGAATGTTCAGGAGATAAGAATAGTTATTTAGATTGACTTTCTGATACCAAAGGACAAGTATCTGCATAAGATTTCTTAATTTCAAAACTTCAGGTATTCATAACAATAATGTCAAACTTTTATATTTGATTTTTAAAAATTGTAATAGGACTTCCCTGGCGGTCCAGTGGCTGGGACTCCGTGCACTGCAGGGGGGCGTGGGTTCAATCCCTGGTTGGGGAGCTAGGATCTCTCATGCCGCATGGTGCAGCCAAAAAATATATATATATATATATAATACATCACAATGACTGAATAGTGGGTTAAAGTTTCAGGGACTTCTATCTTTATTATTAATTTTTTTAATAGCTTCTTTTTTTATATAAATTTATTTATTTTATTTACTTATTTATTTTTGGCTGTGTTGGCTCTTTGTTGCTGCGCACGGGCTTTCTCTAGTTGCGGCGAGCGGGGGCTACTCTTTATTGCGGTGTGCGGGCTTCTCATTGCAGTGGCTTCTTTTGTTTCAGAGCATGGGCTCTAGGCGTGCGGGCTTCAGTAGTTGTGGCACTCGGGCTCAGCAGTTGTGGCTCGTGGGCTCTAGAATGCAGTCTCAGTAGTTATGGCACACGGGCTTAGTTGCTCCGTGGCATGTGGGATCTTCCCAGACCAGGACTCAAACCTGTGTCCCCTGAATTGGCAGGCGGATTCATAACCACTGCACCACCAGGTAAGTCCCCTTCTATCTTTAAAATAGAGTAAAAGTTCTAGTAATCAGAATTTCCAAGAAATGATTTAATTTAATATAAGCCACCAAAGCCTTTGGACCCCTTTTGTAATCCTTCTGGATGAAATCCTTTTAAAATATAGTGGAAAATATTTCTTGCTTTGGATTAAAATGTCCATTAAACCTAATTACCTGCCCCTAAGATGTAACGTGTCCTTGAACACGCCACTTCAGTTTTTGGGTCTCAGTATCCTCATTGGTCAATGAGGAAGTGGGACCAGATGACTTTCCAAGTCTCCTACAAGACCCACTGCTTAACGTGTCCCTAAATTGTTACTGTTTTTTTGTTTGTTTTCATGACCTAACGATGTTAGAAAAGCCTCCCTATCTTTATCCTAATTACCATTTTCTTATACCTTACATTTCAGATTGTAGGAGAAGTAAGACTGTTCACACATGCAGGGCTATTTCTTGGATTTATTTTCTTTTCAATATTTGAGCAGTCTAGTTGGTTATATTTGAGTCATCTGGGGGTCTTCTATACTTTATCACGCAAGTAAGATACAAAAAAGTTAAATGCTCTGCTTATAATTAGTGAACAAGTCATTTTTGGAATGCAACTTTCATGAACTGATTCATTCATTTAGCACCATGTGAAGGACTGGATATAGAGAATGAGTAGAATAAACCCTGCCCTGTGAAAGTCCTAATCTAGATTTGGAGAGACACATAAATAATTTGGATAGAGTGAGAGGTACAGCAGTTAAAAGTTCAGTCTCTGGAGGCTGATTATGTAGGTTTCACTCCTCACTCTGCCACTTATTAGCTGTATGAACCTGGGTAAGTCACTTAACTTCTCTATCCCTTGGTGCCTTCATCTGTAAAAGGACAATACTATTACCTACCTCATAGGGTTGTTGTGAGGATTTAAAGAGATAATACATGTAAAGGTTTAAAAGAGTGACTGGCACACAGTTCTAATTAAGTGTTGGCTATTATTATCATTGTTACTATCACTGTACAGAAACAGGTATGAATATAAAGTGAGAGAAATGGATATAAAACGAGGGCATTACATCAGATGACCTCAAATTGTATATTCTCACAATCTATTACTGTCCTCTACCTCAGCAGTCCCCAACCTTTTTGGCACCAGGGACCGGCTTCGTGGAAGACAATTTTTCCACGGACAGGGGTGGGATGGGATGGTTCAGGCGGTAACGTGAGCGGTGGGGAGTGATGGGGAGCAGTGGATGAAGCTTCACTCACTCGCCCACCGCTCACCTCCTGCCGTGTGGCCTGGTTCCCAGCAGGCCATGGACCGGTACTGGTCTGCGGCCCGGGGGTTGGGGACCCCTGCTGTACCCTGTATGTCCCCGCCCCCACCCATGTCACACCACCCTCTATTTCTGAGTCTTTGCTCATCCTCCCACAGTGATCTCTCTCTTTTATAAGTGCTCTTTTCACATACTGTTTGAATCATCAAATTCATATATCATATGCCTTCTTATTCTCTAACGGTACGCTTGGTACAACTTATGTCACACATGACATGGCCACATATAATGCCATGTTTCCTATTTTGCCCACGTCTTATGTGGATTACAGAGTGGCGCCACTGTACCTAGCCAACTGCATGGAAGGCGCTCAGTAAATACAGGTTGATTAATTGAAAGTACTCAGTTTCAGAAAGAGCCTTCACTGGCATAGACCAGAAGTTGGCAAACTTTTTGTATGAACGGCCAGATAGTAAATATTTTTCACTTTGTCGGCCATATGGTCTCTGGTACAACTGTCACAACTACTCCACTCTGCCACTATAGCACTAAAGCAGTCATAGACGATATATAAATAAATGGGTATGGCCATGTTCCAACAAATCTTTCCTTTTTTTTTTAATTTAAATTTTTACTTTGAAATACTTATTAATTAACAAGAAGTTGAAAAGCATATATACAGGGAGGTTTTGTGCACCCTTCACCCAGTTCCCCCAGTGGTGGTACTATAATACAATATCACGATACCTCAGGCAGGGATTAAAACCTGTAACAGAATAATAAATGTTATTTCCACCTTCCCCAACTCCCAACCTCTGATCTCACACCAGTTAGGTAAGTCGTGGCCAACGAGAGCCCGCTGAATTGAGCCAAGCTCACTATCAGGCTATCACACTCTTTGCTTCCTAGGTAGCTTACGCTTTTTACAGCTTGAACTATAAAGTTGATGACTAGAATATACTCACCCAAGAAGCAAAGTAATTTTAGCTCTGCCAATCTGAGCTAACGTTTCATGATTTTAATCCCCACATTTTCAATTAAGAGATGGACGCATCACATTCATCCATAAACAAAAAGGAAAAAAAGTAATTTCTTTAATGTACACCTGGGAAAGACAACTGTAATCTGGATTTGTACATTCAAACATATTGCGATTTAATTATTAGAGCAATTTAGAGCTACTATGAACGTGATGGGGAGTGGAAAAGTTGTTTCATTTTTTGTTTGTTTTAAATCACAGTGTTCCATATTTTTTCGAAGACTGAAATCATGGCATTTGGCACAGTTTTGTTAATTATAAAGGTGGCTCACCAATCTCAGATAACCTAGTGGAGCCAAGAAGCCAAGAAGGTGATTAAGTTTTGTAAAAATAGGTATGATGACTTCAGAGATTAATTTTTTGTCACATTACCTAGAAAAATGAGAAAGAATGAATTTTCTTTAAAAACAATGCAAGGCAAAAATTAACTGTTCTGGTATTTCAATTAAACAATGCTTTGTATTGTTCTGAGAATAAGATCCAGGGTTCCATCCATATTAACATTGCTTTACCAAGATAATATATGAACAAAGAATATTGAGAAAAAGATCCAGGGTTCTACCCATACTTTGTTTAATTCATATAAAGACTACTAGAAGTGAAATGGACTACCTGAATAAATCTAGAACCCTCATCAAAAAACTAAACTTAAGATGTTAAAGTAAAACTTTGCTCCAAAAATACTAAATAAGTTTCCTGCTTGCCTCCTCCCAGCAATGAAGACCCAACACAGCCAAAAAAAAAAAAAAAAGCAATTTTATGGACACAAATAACTTCCCCTACTTAAAAGGAAAAAGAAACAGGTCAAAGCCAAGTCCACACTGGTATTTGAAACAGTTCTATGCTTCTACTTTTTATTCCTGGTAAATTTATTTCAGAGGGACCAAGTAAGTTGTCTTATAATAGGTATGAACTCAAGTAAACAGAATATAGATATACAAGTTCGACAGAGAATTGTCTGCTAAATCTTTACATTCAGAGGATCAGATCATAAGTAATAATTTAATTTTTAATTAATAATTTAATTTTGAGCTGCTGTCAAAGCATGCTTATTCCTGGAAAAAACAGTTGATCTTATTGACCGACATTTTGGTACACTTTAGGGTTAATTAAATTAGCAATGAGGCAAAGTAGCCAATGTGCTATAAGATACAATTTTTCTATAGGATTATACTTCAAAATGATTTTATACTCAAACCAACCAGTTAAGTGAATAAAGTCAGAGAAGTTTGTAGCTCCTGTATAAACCCTAACATCTTTTAGGAAGATTTAAAAACCCAATCATGACTGGATTGACTTTGTAATTTATGATCTGTTAGGCAAAAGCTGTGGAATTAATTCAAGAATTATACATTACCAAGTACATAAAGATGTTGGTTTTAAATGTTATTTTTGCATAAGTTTACTTACCGCCATATAAGCATTTGTTCCAACATACGTCTTGGCTATAGAATTCACCAGCTATGAGACAAAACAGTCTGTCAGAACAATATAAAGATAATGTGGAAATAAAATGGGCAATTATTCCTCATTTAACTTACAATCATCATTTCTATAAATCAACTAAAAATTATGTAAAAAGAAACAAATTTATCTACAAAGGCATTAAAAATGATTAAATCTCTTTTCTTTTGAATGTGATTTCCAACTTAAACAAGCATAGCATTACAGTTTATAGCAGATAACCTTAAACAATTCACTTAAGCAGGATGCTTATCACTTTAGTACCCCAAACCCGCCTGATATAAAAAGTCAATTTGAAGTAGAATTTGAACACACTCATTTTTTAGTCAGATGGTCAAGATGTGAATGAAGCCTCATGCATTACTAGAATGAAATGAACACTAAATACACTGGAGGGATAACAGACTTTGACAACTCATAATACAATGATGACCTTCGCTTTGGTCTTCGTGTTTGGCTGGGAGTAAAGGTGGCTGCAATTCAAATCAACATCACAGCACGCTCATGGGTCACTATCACCAGGGTTCTCAGGGGAGGCCCAAAATGGAAATTAATTAAAATTTGTGCTGCACATTGTAATGGCCCTCCACCATTGTTGCTCCCAATATTAATTTTTATTGTGGGCCAGTTGGGCTCCCCAGGCACAGCTCCCACTCTGCCCTCCCTTTTGTCTGGCCAAAACGCTTTCATATCAAAGCTGCATATCAATGAAGTTTGCTATTCGTAAGTAGTAATTACAATATCAGCAGTTTTTACTGTCATTAAACAATGAACAATCATATTCTGATGAAGGAAACTCGCTCAGAGATTAAAAATGAATAACACAATCCCAGCCAACGAGAAGATGCACAGTTCTGTTTGTCTGGCAGCTAGGTGATTTTTCAATCCAGAGAGTAGAATGAAAATAGAAAGTGGATGTTACAGAGAAGAGAGCAGATCGGGAGGAAAAAGAGACCTACCTGAGTGCTAACTCCAAAATCACACAGCTTGACTTGTCCTCTTGTGTTTACTAGCATATTAGAGGGCTTCACATCTAAAAAGGGACCAGAAAAAGCCATATCACTAATTCCATATCTACAGTGCTTGTTCTAAAAAAAGCACACATGCACACCATACCATATTGCAGAAGTGCCATCATCTGTTCAACCTAGAATTCTAACCACAAATTTAACGCAAAGCATTTTATCTGGAGGCAAAATGTAAGGTCCTAACTCCCTCACTTCCAACCATTTCTGGTTTCTATAGAAGCAAGGGTTTATTTACTTCACATGAAAGTCAAATAAAATCTTGGCTTCCAGCAACAGTAAATACACCCAATATCCTACTCCAGCTTTCAGGAAAAGTAGATAAGAAAATGTAACCTTCCTGCAAAGAATTTGTACAGAAAGGCTTAGTTCTGCTCTCAAAGTGAAACTGCTCCTCCCAGCTAAGGAGCAGTAAGGGCAAAGGGAAGTCAGCAAGGAAAAAAATCATTCATATGTTTGCTGGTAACAGGTTATATCTGGTTGAAACAATGAGAACATGAATGCAGTTCTGCTATTTCCTGGTTTTACCTGCTACTTCAGATAATCCTCAGAAATTGATCTAAAAGATGTGTAAATGTGTGTGCATGCGTGCACTTATCAGTCTTTGTTTCATTTATCCTTCTCTTCCCTTACATCATTTCGACTGTTGTTAGAGTTAACAAAAGAACTGGCACAGCTTTTGCCAAGGCAGTCCGCTAAATAATGACACAAAGCGTTTCTGTGAAGCATCGTCAGTGACAACAATGGGCCTTTTCAGGAATTCAAGGAGCCCACAAAAACATCCAAGCAGGATAAGAGCACACCACTTTTGATGGTACAGAACAGCACCTGCTTCAGTGCTTCATCTTCAGTGGCGAAAGTGGTCAAGAACAGACAACTTGTTATATTTAATACAGCATATAACCTTAATTACCCCAAAACTAAAGACTCATAATTTTTATGTAACATCTAAAAAAAATCTGTGAGTTAATCTCACTCTGTCCCTCCACCCTGCAAAAAAGTATCTTGCCAAAAGTAGGTACTTAACTCAAACTTCAAGTTCAAACTCAGTAACCAACAATTACTGAACCCTACCTACCATATGACAGGCAACATGACAGGCATTTTCTCATACATGTGCTCATTTGGTGTTGCCTGACGGACACTAGAATGTAAACTCCACGAAGGCAGGGACTTTGTCTCTTTTATTGACTACTATATCCCCGTCCCTGAAGAGTGCCAGGCATACGGTATACGTTTAGTAAGTATTTGTTGAATAGATGAGAATAAATTAATGGAAACCATGAACACATAGTATTATTTTGTTAATGATTCTGTTGTGATCGCGGGTTAGCTGTAGACCACGTCTCTGTAGCATGCCCTTTCAGGTAAAACACACTATATACTTCCTTTAGGGGGGCTTTCTCTTTGAATACAGGTCAGTATGCCCAGGCAGGTGTAAGCTTTTTCAACCAACTGGTCTCTCTGCCTCCAGTTTTCCCCAATTTCAATATAAACCTTATACCACCATCATATTAAATATACTTTCACTCTATCACTTCTCTCCTTGAGGAGGAAGTAAAATATTCCCTGACCTCCCCCGCCAACCCCAATGTGAACTCCTTAAGAATAGGGTTGTGCTTTCAAATATGCCTCAATAGTTTGCACAAAAAATATACATCATAGACAGCCACAGTAGACACTCAATAAATGTTTGCCGAACTGACAGAAATGTTAGGCTCTACAAAGCCTGGTCTTATTTTCCAAACCTAATTCTCATTATAAGCCCTCAACTTTGAATATTTTTCTTTTGGACAATCTTCTCTTTTATATACTGATACCCTTAAACCATCTTAAGCCATACATCAGATGGAGACAGATAAAGAACAAATATTCTGAGCTCCTGGAAGAAGGAGCTACATGGAAATCACAAGGTATGGTAAAATGAACAAATCCTTAGCTTTAATCAGACACACATTTGACTTAAGTGGATCAACAGAGAGAGAAAGAATAAAACAACAAAATTTCTAGATTATAGTCTAAAAGGCAAGGTGTAAATAAGAACTTTATGGCATTTTCAGCTCTCCAACATCTTTTTTTACTTACATGTAATCCTACTGCATGACTTTGCACATTCACCTTTCAGCCTAGCTTTCAGGAATACTTTGTGTATGAAACCAGTAGACATACAGCCATCCTCAGAACAACTTTTGTATTCCAACTAGATTGTTTTAGTCATTGTCTCAAAAGAAAGAAACAAATCCAAAACACCCCATTACTAAGCCTTTGTTCATGCTGTGTCCCTGACCCCAAACCACCTGGGTTTAGAAACCCTTCCTTGATATTTTTTGACTGAACCCTGCTCATCCTTCAACTCAAGTACCCCACCTCCCTGTTGCCGTACCTACTCAGGCCATCAAAATCGCTGCTTCCTTTGAACTGCTAAAGCATTTACTGTCTGTACCATTTGGAACTGAGCATGTGACATTTTTTTACTAGTAATTACCACATTTACTGTTACAGGTATCACCAAGTAATAAGTTCACAGGGTAGGAATATGCCTTATACATTTTTGTATGTATCCTGTTTGAGCATATTATCTTGCTCACTGGTAGATGGCTTTCTAAACAATATACTAAATTTGCTAATATAAGTGTTCCAAATCCAGCAATATCATTTGAACATAAAAGACCCCTTTAAACAAAATCAGTGGATTCAGGCTAGAAGACAGAAGACTTGGATTTTAGTTTTTTGGGTCCTGCCACAAATTTGGCATATGACTTTGGACTAGGCATGTGACATTTTAGTTTTCACCTCTGTAGGGAGATAATAAAAGTTACCGTATCAATCTTTAAAAATTGTGGGGATTAGATGAGATAATGAATGTAAAATAGCTTTTAAACTGTCAAACACTCTATAAATATAAGATATTATTATTATCCACTGGCAATCAACCAAGCAACGAAAAGTGTTATATTTTGTTATGTTCAGAAAATAATTTCTGTGCTACTGCAATAAATTTAGGCTGTATTTGGGTAAAATACTAGTTAAAAGAAAATAATTTCAAAAGTCCAGTAAGTAGAATGATAAAACCAATTCAATGTTTATGAGGGGGCATATTTGCCAGACTGAATGTACTCATTCACCGACAAGGCCACTGAACTGGTCTCCTTATTTTTACACTTGCTCTACTAGAGTCTGTCTTGAACACAGCAGCTAAAGTGCCCCCTTTAAAACCTAAATCAAACCATGTCATTTCTCTGCCTAAAACCTCCAAGGGCCTCCCAACTCAATGCAAAATGCATCCCTCATGAAGGTTTCTAAGGCCTTCTCTGAACTGCCCCCCTACTACCTCTGTACTCTCATCCTTCCTACTCCTCTCCCTGCCCACTCTGCTACATCTCACTGGCCTTCTTGCCAGGCATGCTCCCTGCTTTGTGGTTCCACATAACTGGAATACTCTGCACCCATATATACATGCATGGCCTGCTCCTTTACTTGTTTTTAGGTTTCTGCTCAAATGTTACCCTTTTAAGAGAAGCCTTCCTCAACCACCCACTATGAACAGCAGTATCTTCCCACCCCCGATATTCCCTTTCCCTCTTCCCTGTTTCAATGCGCCTCGTAACACTTAGCACCATTGACACCCTATATTTGTACACGTAACTCTGCTCCCTCTCAGTCCTCCCCTTTTGAAGGAAAGCTCCATGAATGCAGAGACGTGATCTGTCGAGTTCACTCCTATATCTAGAAGAGTGCCTGGTATGGACTAGAAATGATATCTGTTGAACAAATGATGGTGATTGAACATTTCCACTAAATAGATGGGCAAACATGTGCACCTGGAGAAGCATGAATTTGGTCTGAGAAGGAGCTCCATCTTTTCCCACTCAATGGCATATACTTCAGAATAAATACATTTCACTATTAATGAATATATTTGTGAATGATATTCTTCATTCTGAGAGGATCTATGGGCATTCAAAAATACTCATTCAACAAATATTTACTGACGCCTTAGCATGAGCCAGATATGATAGTAGGTGCTGTGGAGAGAAGCATGAGTAAGACCCACCTCTGCCCTTCAGGAGAGTGTAGACCAAGGAACTGCTGGTATATATTTTGATGAAAAATAGTGCACATGAGATTTCAGGATAATAACATTGCTTATGTACAATCTAAATGGGATTTGCTTCCTATAATAAAAACAATGAGAGTTATATAACTAAATAGCTCCCAAGCCTGGCCGTGCATTTAAAAACAAAAACAAAAACCTTTTTTGGTTCCACCTCAGATCTGCTGATTCAGAAACCAATCTAAAACAGTCAGGTCTTCAGGTCAGCACTTAGAAAAGACCAACATAACAGGCTGTATTTCCCTCTGATTTAACTGCTGGCAAGTTCAGAATATCTGAAGAGAAATTTCATCTATTGTTTAACTTTACTTTTTAAAATCAATTTTATTGCAGTCATTTTGAATATATAGTTTAGTGACTTTGACAAACATATACATCCATATACCCACACCACAATCAAGATATGAAACATTTATATCACCCCAAAAGGTTCCCTGTGCCCCTTTATAGTCAACTACACCCGGACCTTTGGCAACTACTGATTGGTTTCTGTTATTTTTAGATGATTTTTGCCTTTTCTACATACATCATAAACCCCGTAATATGTTGTTATAATTTTTGCTTTAAAAAGTCTGATGATTAGTGTTTGGATGGTACCTCTCTGTCACTAATATTTAAAATGGATATTTTGCAGACAGTACACAGCTGGGTCTTACTTTTTCAACCAGTCTGACAATTTGTGCTCTTCACTGCAGTATTTAGACCATTCACATTTAACGTAATTAGTGATATGGTTGAGTTCAACTCTACCATCCTACTATTTGTCCCATCTCTTCTTAGTTCCTTTCTTCTTTTATTGCCTTCTTTTGGATTAGATGGGCTCTTTTTAGCATTCCATTGATCTCTACTATTGAGTTCTAAGCCAGAAGTTGGCAAACTTTTTCTGTAAAGGACCATATTTCAGGTGTTGAGGGTCAGATGGTTTTTGTTTTAACTACTCAATTTTGCCACTGTAGTGCAGAAGCAATCATAGGCAATGTGGAAATAAATGGCATGGCTGTGTTCCAATAATCTTTGTTTACCAAAACAGGTAATGAGCCAAATTTGACCGGTGGGCTAAAATCTGCCAGCCCATTTGAAAGTTGTTGTTTTTTTTTTTTTTAACGGCTGTTCTAGGATTTACAGTATGTTTCTTTAATGTTTCACTGTCTACTTT
Source organism: Balaenoptera ricei (assembly GCF_028023285.1). Classification (NCBI taxonomy): domain Eukaryota; kingdom Metazoa; phylum Chordata; class Mammalia; order Artiodactyla; family Balaenopteridae; genus Balaenoptera; species Balaenoptera ricei. The sequence continues at coordinate 68,949,627 of NC_082640.1, forward strand.
CAAATAATATTAGGGTATTTAATTTATAATGTAAGAACCTCAGAACAGTATGCTTCCATTTTCTTCCCTCCCATCCTCTGTGCTACTGTTATACATCTTTCCTCTACATATGTTATAATTGCCACAATATGGTGTCTTTATTTTTGCTTTAAATAATCATTAAAAAATTTTTTTAAAATATATTTTATTGAAGTATAGTTGATTTACACTGTTAATTTCTGCTGTATGGCAAAATGATTCAGTTATACATATATATACACACATTCTTTTTCATATTCTTTTCCATTATGGTTTATCACAGGATATTGAATATAGTTCCCTGTGCTACACAGTAGGACCTTGTTGTTTATCCAGTCTATATATAATAGTTGACATCTGCTAATCCCAAACTCCCAACCTATCCCTCCCCCACCCCCCTCCTCCTTGGCAACCACAAGTCTGTTGGCGAGGGTCAATTCCTGATTTCCACACATTTCTGTCATTCCTGACTTCTGGCCATATGCTGGCCTGAGAGCTACAGTGCTCAGAAGGGTATGTGACATCCTTGGGACCCCATGACACAATGAAGGACTCTGAGCCCCTTATGAGAGGTAGCATGGCAAGGCTGATGCCAGTGTCAGCACTACATGCCCCACAAACCTGTCTACTCCAGCACTTCCTGGGGAATGTGGGGTTGGGAGCAATGGCTTTGGAGCTAGAGCAAGTGTGTCAGCTGTAGTAGTGAGTGAGTCGGTATATGAATGAGGTTCAGATCAGCGCTCAGTGAATGAAAAATTTTTAAAAGGTCTTTTATATATCCACATGTATACACTATTCCTGGTGCTATTTATTCCTTTGTGTAGATCTAACAATCTATCTGGTATCATTTTCCTTCTGTCTAAACAACTTCCTTAACACTTTTTATAATGCTGGTCTATTGGCAATAAATTCTCTCTGCTTTGTTTGCCTTAAAAAGTCTTTATTTAGCTGTTATTTTGGAAAAGTATATTTACTGGACCTAGAATTCTGGATTTAAAGGTTTTTTGTTTTTTTCAACATTTTAACAATGTCTTCCCGTTATCTTCTGGTTTGCATAGCTTCTGACAAGAAGTCTGCTGTCATTCTTATTTTTGTTCCTCTCTATTTAATGTATTATGTTTATTCTGAATATTTTAAAGATTTAGAAAATCACTGGCTTTACATTTTTAATTTTGATGTACTTTGGTATGGTTTTGTGTATATCCTGGTTAGTTTGTTAGGCCTCCTAGATCTCTGGGTTTATGGGTTTCATCAAATTTGGAAAGTTTGGGAGCATTATTTCTTCAAATTATTTTTTGTTCCCTTTTCTTTCTCCTTTCCTTCTGAGACTCCAGTTACATATATATCCTAGACTTCTTGATACTGTCTCAAAGGTCACTGAGGCTGTGCTCATCTTTTTAGTCTTCTTTCTTTACAGTAATTTTAGATAATTTCCGTATCTCTAACATCAAGATCACAAATCATTTCTTCTGCAGTGTCTAATCTACTGTTAATTCCATCAAGTGAAATTTTTACTTCAGATATTTTATTTTTCATATCTAGAAGTTCCACTTGGTTCTTTTTTCTGTCTTCTAGCTCTCTCCTCATAATGCTCATGTTTTCCATTAAATCCTTGAGTATATTTATCATAACTGTTCTAAAGTCCTTGTCTGCTAACGGGAGAGTCCCATTTCTATTGACTGATTGTTCTCCTGGTTATGGTCTTTCATCCATTATCAGAAGAAAAAAATTTTTTTCACATACTGATTTTTATTTAGATGCCAGGTATTCTGAATCTTATGTTGCTGAGCGAATTTGTTGTAATCCTTTAAAGAGTGCTAAACTTGATACTGGCAGGTAGTTAACTTACTTGCAGATAGCCAGATCAGTTTCAGGCTTATTTTCGAATTTTTATTTATGGAAAGTCAGAGAAATCCCTACTCTAGGGCTAGTTTAGCCCCTCTATTAAAACATGACCCTTCTAAAGTCTCTCCTGAATGCTCCAATGTATTCAAAAAGGTCTCTCTACTCTGGTTGGTTAGAATTTTTTAAATTCCCAACCTTGTGTAAGCTTTAGGAATTGTTTAGCTTACAGATCCCCAGAAATTTTCATTCCCAGACTAGCTTTGTAAGATTTCACCCTACAAAAGCAGAGGTTGATACTCGGCCAAAAATTCAAGGAGAGTCCCACACAAGTTCTTGAGCTCTTTCTTTTTGCATAGTTCCTGCATCTCTAGGACTCTGCTGTGTAAATTTTAGCCATTTTGGCCTTCTTGATAGCCAAACTCTGTCTCTTCAGCTCAGTAAGATCTTTGGGCTCTGATTGGTTTCCCCTTCCTTATGCTGCAGTCTGGAAATTGTCTCCAGGCTTAAAACTTGGGTGATCATAGGGCTCCCCTCACCTGTTTCCCTTCTCTTCAGGATCACAGTCCTGCACTGCTTGTTATCTAATACCTGAAAACAGATGTTTCATAAATTTTGTCTAGCTTTCTAGTTCTTTTTGGGGGAGGTTCCACAGCAGTGTTTCCTTCCTGGGTAGAACTGGAACTATCCCTTTATTTTAAAATTCTTGTTTTTTTGTCTTTTGTTCACTGTTTACACCTCATATTGTAAGCTGCCTCAAATCCTTTTTTGAAATAAATAGGATATAATAATTAAGACTTTAGTTAGGCTAAATCTGAATTCATGTGACAGAATTTGCAGCAAATGGAATCCTTTTAAATGTTGGCATGAGGATAGTTCCTCTGATTTAAGTATCACTTTATCTGAATAAAATACTCCACCTTATACCTGAGTTATCAACAGTCCTAGTATATAGCCACCGAACTTATCACTTCCATGTTTTCATTTAAAACATGGAAATTCTATAACTCTCAAGAACAGCTCCAGGAATACTAAAATGATTTTTGTTGTTGTTGGTTTTTTTTTTTTTTTTTGGTTTGGTTTCAACTTCATTCCAAGCCAGAAACAAGAGAACAACAGATTAGGCAAGAAAGATTACTTTTAAGGAGACTTATATCTATGCTTATTTTAATGCAATCTCAAGTTATGGAAAACAAACAGCAACTGACAGCATACAGCTTTTCATTCAGCTCACTTAAAAACATCATAGCCATTCTTCTGTAAGCAAAGCACAGAAAAGATGAGTCATTAAAGTGACTGATTATAAATGGCAATCATCAGGGCAGATGTAAGTCATTTTGGTTTAATCAGGCCATTAATTATTAGGGTTTATCAATTAGTTTTATTGAAGGCAAGGGGGCTTAAACGAATAGTAGGGCACTGATTTTAACTGAGACATTTTCTAAAAGAAAATACAAATGAGGTGTGTAGAATGTGAAATTACATACAGGTCCTCTTCATACCACTAAAAGGAAATAAGCTTCATCTAATGTAAACCATAAGCCTTTAGTGAAAAACCAAATTGACTCTAATCCCTTTGCATTATACATAAAATAACATGTTTTAGTGTTCCCTTATTTGAGGTTTCCTTTGTCCTGGCCAAGAGGTCAATATCATGTTGGAGAAAGTGAAATGAAGGTGCAATGTAAAGTGACCCATTTTTAATATCAGGTATTTCCTATCCTCTTTCATTAAAAAAAAAATTTAGTCATTTTATACAGATAGGATTTTATAGGAGTCAGTATAGATTCCCGTTGGCCACATCCTCTCAGAAAAAGCAGAGGTGACATGGAAAGTGCGTGTGTATGCACACACGGGTGCATGTGTGTGAAAGAGAGAGTGTATGTGTAAGTGTATGATATATAAGATTAAGGGTGATATCTGATCTTCCTACACTGACAAAAGTTGTCAAGAAAATCAACTGAGACTGTGTGCTTAGCAGTGCCTGTCAAAGAGACAGTGCTCAATGAATTGTTGAATAAATAAAATAAATGGGAGAAACATTTCCTAAACTTGAATACACTATATATACTGGAAGCTACTGCTTTGTAGAATCAGTAATGACAATGACCTTGCCTTAGAAAGTCAGGATGTGAATCATCTAATATATTAGACCAGACCCAAATTTCATTATATGAGCTCTACCTGAAGGCAGGCTTCTTCCAGGAAGGAAAGTGCTGTTCACAGAAGAGGTAACAATTATCCAGTCACATGTATCTCCTGTCACAATATTTTCCCACTCCTTCAGTGAGATTTCACAGTAAGGTGGGCTTTTTAATGATATGTAATGAATATGTGACTTGTAGCAGTGACAGCCCATGTAGATAATAGGTAGTTATGATGCAGTTCTGTTTAATAATTTGAAGTGCTTAGAGGATTATTAGGAAAATTATTAGAATAATAATTAGAAAATATTAGAAAATATTAGAAAATATTAGAAAATATTAGAAAAATATTAGGAAGCTGGAAAAAGGGAAGAACTTACAAGTGGGATATCAGTGTCATGCAGAAGATAATGGTAGGTGGTTTCTATAGGAGACTGTAACTAAATAAAAATCAACCCCTAAGTGTCTTTAAAAATTAAATGTAAACTTACCATACAATCCTGGTGGTCACTTTCCTATTCTAACTTTAATAAAGTATGAAATATCAGTTAATTACTGATACTAATCATATACTATGTATCAACGGTAAATGGTTATTTCTTCTCAAAACTGATGTGTACTAGATGACTTGATTCACTGTGATTACAAATATCTAAAGAAAGATACATACCACCCCCAGTTATCTACTCAAGAGAAATGAAAACAGAGAACCAAATAAAGACTTGTGTATGAAAGGAGTATTATTCTTAACAGCCCCAAACTGGATAAATCCAAATATCCCTCTACTAGTAAATGGATAAACAAAATGTGATATATCCATTCAATGGAATATTATTCAGCAATAAAAGGAAATAGAAAAACGGTAGTAATAAACAAAGAAGCCTTACATGTTGATAAAGGGGTCAAGCAACAAGAAGATATAATACTTATAAATATTTATGTACCCAACATAGGAGCACCTATATATATACAGCAGATGTTAACAGACCAAAAAAGGGAGAAATAAACAGCAATATAATAACAGTACGGGACTTTAAATGACATGTTAGATCTGATGAACTTAACAAATATCCAACCTAAAGCAAAAGAATACACATTCTTCTCAAGTGCACATTGAACATTCTCCAGGAGAGAACATATGTTAGTCCACAAAACAAATCTTAACAAATTTAAGAAGAATAAGACAATAACAAGCATATTTTCATACCACAATGGTAAGAAAATAGAAATCAATTACAAGAAGGAAACTGGAAAATTAGTGGAGACTAAACAACATGCTACTGAACAAACAATGGTCAATAAAGAAATCAAAAGTGGAATAAAAAAATCTTGAGACAAAGAAAAACGGAAACACAACATACCAAACCTGCAGAAAAGCAGCTTTAAGAGGCAAGGATTAACAGTGATAAATGCCTACTTCAAGAAACAATAAAAATCTCAAATAAACAACCTAACTTTACACCTCAAAGAACTAGAAGAAGAAGAACAAACAAAGCCCAAAGTTAAAAGAAGGAAGCAAGCAACAAAGATCAGAGCAGAAATAAATGAAACTAAAAAGACAATAGAAAAAAATCAATGAAATAAAAAGTTGGTTCTTTGAAAGATAAACCAAACTGACAAATCTTTAGCTAGACTCACCAAGAATAAAAGGGAGTGGGCAAAAAGCTTGTAAAATCAGAAATGACAGAGAGAGACCTTCAAGACAGCAGAGAAGTAAGATGTGGAGATCACCTTCCTCCCCACAAATACATCAGAAATACATCTACATGTGGAACAACTCCTACAGAACACCTACTGAATGCTGGCAGAAGACCTCAGACCTCCCAAAAGGCAAGGAACTCCCCACGTATCTGGGTAGGGCAAAAGAAAAAAGAAACAACAGAGACAAAAGAATAGGGACGGGACCTGCACCTTGGGGAGGGAGCTGTGAAGGAGGAAAAGTTTCCACATACTAGGAAGTCCCTTGACTGGTGGAGACGGGGGGGTGGGAAGCTTCGGAGCCATGGAGGAGAGCGCAGCAATAGCAGTGCAGAGGGCAAAGCGGAGATATTCCCACACAGAGGATCGGTGCCGACCAGCCCTCACCAGCCTGAGACGCTTGTCTGCTCACCTGCCGGGATGGGTGGGGGCTGGGAGCTGAGGCTTGGGCTTCGGAGGTCAGACCCCAGGGAGAGGACTGGGGTTGGCTGTGTGAACACAGCCTGAAAGGGGCTAGTGCGCCACAGCTAGCTGGGAGGGAGTCCAGGAAAAAGTCTGGAACTGCCTAAGAGGCAAGAGACCATTGCTTCGGGGTGTGCTAGGAGAGGGGATTCAGAGCACCACCTAAGTAAGCTCCAGAGACGGGCATGAGCCGTGGCTATCAGCGCGGACACCAGAGATGGGCATGAAACGCTAAGGCTGCTGCTGCAGCCACCAAGAAGCCTGTGTGCAAGCACAGGTCACTATCCACACCTCCCCTCTCGAGGGCCTGTGCAGCCCACCACTGCCAGGGTCCCATGATCCAGGGACAACTTTCCCAGGAGAACACATGGCGCGCCTCACGCTGTTGCAACGTCATGCTGTCCTCTGCCACCGCAGGCTCGCCCCGCATTCCGTCCCCCTCCCTCCCCCTGGCCTGAGTGAGCCAGAGCGCCCTAATCAGCTGCTCCTTTAACCCCATCCTGTCTGGGTGGGAAAAGACGCCCTCAGGCGGCCTACATGCAGAGGCGGGGCCAATTCCAAAGCTGAACCCCCAGGAGCTGTGTGAACAAAGAAGAGAAAGGGAAATTTCTCCCAGCAGCCTCAGGAGCAGCGGATTAAATCTCCACAATCAACCTGATGTACCCTGCATCTGTGGAATACCTGAATAGACAACGAATCATCCCAAAATTGAGGCGGTGGACTTTGGGAGCAACTGTTGACTTGGGGTTTGCTGTATATGACTGACTGGTTTCTGGTTTTATGTTTACCTTAGTTTAGTATTTAGAGTTTATTATCATTGGTAGATTTGTTTATTGATTTAGTTGCTCTCTTTTTTTTTACATAGATATATATATTTTTTTCCTTTTGCTCTTTTTGTGACTGTGTATGTGTATGCTTCTTTGTGTGATTTTGTCTGTATAGCTTTGCTTTTACCATTTGTCCTAAGGTTCTGTCTCTCCATTTTCTTGTTGTTGTTGCTGCTGTTGTTGTTTTCGTTTTTAGCATAGTTTTTTTTTTTTTTTAAAGAAATTCACGTTCCTTTATTTATTTATTTATGACTGTGTTGAGTCTTCGTTTCTGTGCGAGGGCTTTCTCTAGTTGCGGCAAGTGGGGACCACTCTTCATCGCGGTGCGCGGGCCCCTCACCATCGCGGCCTCTCTTGTTGCGGAGCACAGGCTCCAGACGCGCAGGCTCAGTAATTGTGGCTCACGGGCCCAGTTGCTCCGTGGCATGTGGGATCTTCCCAGACCAGGGCTCGAACCCGTGTCCCCTGCATTGGCAGGCAGACTCTCAACCACTGCGCCACCAGGGAAGCCCTTTAGCATAGTTTTTAGTGCTTGTTATCATTGGTAGATTGGCTTTTTGGTTTGCTTGCTCTCCTCTTTGTTTCTTTTTTCTTTTTTTTTATTACTTTTTAATTTTTTTATTTTTAATAATTTAAAAAATTTTTTATTTTAATAACTTTATTTCTTTTTCTTTCTTTCTTTCCTTCTTTCTCTTTTTCTCCCTTTTCTTCTGAGCCGTGTGCCTGACAGGGTCTTAGTGCTCCGGCCAGGTGTCACACCTGTGCCTCTGAGGTGGCAGAGCCGAGTTCAGGACATTGGTCCACAAGAGACTTCCCAGCTCCATGTAATATCAAATGGCGAAAGTTCTCCCAGAGATCTCCATCTCAATGCTACGACCCAGCTCCACTCAATGACCAGCAAGCTACAGTGCTGGACACTGTATGCCAAACAACTACCAAGACAGGAACACAATGACACCCATTAGAACAGAGGCTGCCTAAAATCATAACAAGGTCACAGACACCCCAAAACACACCACCGGAAGCAGTCCTGCCCACCAGAGAGACAAGTTCCAGCCTCATCCACCAGAAAACAGGCACTAGTCCCCTCCACCAGGAAGCCTACACAACCCACTGAACCAACCTTAGCCACTGGGGGCAGACACCAAAAACAACGGGAACTACGAACCTGCAGCCTGCAAAAAGGAGGCCCCAAACACAGTAAGTTAAGCAAAATGAGAAGACAGAGAAACACACAGCAGATGAAGGAGCAAAGTAAAAACCCACCAGACCAAACAAATGAAGAGGAAATAGGCAGTCTACCTGAAAAAGAATTCAGAGTAATGATAGTAAAGATGATACAAAATCTTGGAAATAGAATGGAGAAAATACAAGAAACGTTTAACAAGGACCTAGAAGAACTAAAGAGCAAACAAACAGTGATGACTAACACAATATATGAAATTAAAAGTTCTCTAGAAGGAATCAATAGCAGAACAACTGAGGCAGAAGAACAGATAAGCGACCTGGAAGATAAAATAGTGGAAATAACTACCGCAGAGCAGAATGAAGAAAAAAGAATGAAAAGAACTGAGGACAGTCTCAGAGACCTCTGGGACAACATTAAACGCACCAACATTCGAATTATAGGGGTCCCAGAAGAAGAGAAAAAGAAAGGGACTGAGAAAATATTTGAAGAGATTATGGTTGAAAATTTCCCTAATATGGGAAAGGAAATATAGTTAATCAAGTCCAGGAAGCACAGAGAGTCCCATACAGGATAAATCCAAGGAGAAACATGCCAAGACATATATTAATCAAACTATCAAAAATTAAATACAAAGAACAAATATTAAAAGCAGCAAGGGAAAAACAACAAATAACATACAAGGGAATCCCCATAAGGTTAACAGCTGATCTTTCAGCAGAAACTCTGCAAGCTAGAAGGGAGTGGCAGGACATATTTAAAGTGATGAAAGGGAAAAACCTACAACCGAGATTACTCTACCCAGCAAGGATCTCATTCAGATTTGACGGAGAAGTTAAAACCTTTACAGACAAGCGAAAGCTAAGAGAATTCAGCACCACCAAACAAGCTTTACAACAAACGCTAAATAAACTTCCCTAGGCAGGAAAAACAAGAGAAGGAAAAGACCTACAATAACAAACCCAAAACAATAAGAAAATGGTAATAGGAACAAACATATAAATAATTACTTTAAATGTAAATGGATTAAATGCCCCAACCAAAAGACATAGACTGGCTGAATGGATACAAAAACAAGACCCATATATATGCTGTCTACAAGAGACCCACTTCAGACCTAGGGACACATACAGACTGAAAGTGAGGGGATGGAAAAAGATATTCCATGCAAATGGAAATCAAAAGAAAGCTGGAGTAGCAATTCTCGTATCAGACAAAATAGACTTTAAACCAAAGACTATTACAAGAGACAAAGAAGGACACTACATAATGATCAAGGGATTGATCCAAGAAACAGATATAACAATTGTAAATATTTATGCACCCAACACAGGAGCACCTCAACACATAAGGCAAATACTAACAGCCATAAAAGCGGAAATCGACAGTAACACAATCATAGTAGGTGACTTTAACACCCCACTTTCACCAATGGACAGATCATCCAAAATGAAAATAAATAAGGAAACACAAGCTTTAAATGATACATTAAACAAGATGGACTTAATTGATATTTATAGGACATTCCATCCAAAAACAACAGAATACACTTTCTTCTCAAGTGCTCATGGAACATTCTCCAGGATAGATCATATCTTGGGTCACAAATCAAGCCTTGGTAAATTTAAGAAAACTGAAATCGTATCAAGTGTCTTTTCCGACCACAACGCTATGAGACTAGATATCAATTACAGGAAAAAATCTGTAAAAAATACGAACACATGGAGGTTAAACAATACACTACTTAATAACCAAGAGATCACTAAAAAATCAAAGAGGAAATCAAAAAATACCTAGAAACAGATGACAATGAAAACACAACGACCCAAAACCTATGGGATGCAGCAAAAGCACTTCTAAGAGGGTAGTTTACAGCAATACAATCTTACCTCAAGAAACAAGAAACATCTCAAATAAACAACCTAACCTTACACCTAAAGCAATTAGAGAAAGAAGAACAAAAAATCCCCAGAGTTAGCAGAAGGAAAGAAATCATAAAGATCAGATCAGAAATAAATGAAAAAGAAATGAAGGAAACAGTAGCAAAGATCAATAAAACTAAAAGCTGGTTCTTTGAGAAGATAAACAAAATTGATAAACCACTAGCCAGACTCATCAAGAAAAAAAGGGAGAAGACTCAAATCAAGAGAATTAGAAATGAAAAAGGAGAAGTAATAACTGACGCTGCAGAAATACAAAGGATCATGAGAGATTACTACAAGCAACTATATGCCAATAAAATGGACAACCTGGAAGAAATGGACAAATTCTTAGAAAAGCACAACCTTCCGAGACTGAACCAGGAAGAAACAGAAAATATGAACAGACCAATCACAAGCACTGAAATTGAGACTGTGATTAAAAAGCTTCCAACAAACAGAAGCCCAGGACCACACGGCTTCACAGGCGAATTCTATCAAACATTTAGAGAAGAGCTAATACCTATCCTTCTCAAACTCTTCCAAAATATAGCAGAGGGAAGAACACTCCCAAACTCATTCTACGAGGCCACCATCACTCTGATACCAAAACCAGACAAAGATGTCACAAAGAAAGAAAACTACAGGCCAATATCACTGATGAACACAGATGCAAAAATCCTCAACAAAATACTAGCAAACAGCATCCAACAGCACATTAAAAGGATCATACACCATGATCAGATGGGGTTTATCCTAAGAATGCAAGGATTCAATATACGCAAATTAATCAATGTGATAAACCATATTAACAAATTGAAGGAGAAAAACCATATGATAATCTCAAAAGATGCAGAAAAAGCTTTTGACTAAATTCAGCCCCCATTTATGATAAAAACCCTCCAGAAAGTAGGCAAAAAGGGAACTTACCTTAACATAATAAAGGCCATATAGGACAAACTCACAGCCAACATCGTTCTCAATGGTGAAAAATTGAAACCATTTCCTCTAAGATCAGGAACAAGACAAGGCTGCCCACTCTCACCACTATTATTCAACACAGTTTTGGAATTTTTAGCCACAGCAATCAGAGAAGAACAAGAAATAAAAAGAATCCAAATCGGAAAAGAAGTAAAGCTGTCACTGTTTGCAGATGACGTGATACTATACATAGAGAATCCTAAAGATGCTACCAGAAAACTATTAGAGCTAATTAATGAATTTGGTAAAGTTGCAGGAAACAAAATTAATGCACAGAAATCTCCTGCTTTCCTATATACTAATGATGAAAAATCTGAAAGAGAAATTTAGGAAACACTCCCATTTACCACTGCAACGAAAAGAATAAAATACCTAGGAATAAACCTACTTAAGGAGACAAAAGACCTGTATACAGAAAACTATAAGACAGTGATGAAAGAAATTAAAGATGATACAAACACATGGAGAGATATACCATGTTCTTGGATTGGAAGAATCAACATTGCGAAAATGACTCTACTACCCAAAATCATCTACAGATTCAGTGCAATCCCTATCAAACTACCAATGGCATTTTTCACAGAACTAGAACAAAAAATCTCACAATTTGTATGGAAACACAAAAGACCCCAAATAGCCAAAGCAATCTTGAGAAAGAAAAACGGAGCTGGAGGAATCAGGCTCCCAGACTTCAGACTATACGACAAAGCTACAGTAATCAAGACTGTATGGTACTGGCACAAAAACAGAAATACAGATCAATGGAACAGGACAGAAAGCCCAGAGATAAACCCACGCACATATGGTCACCTTATTTTTGAGAAAGGAGGCAAGAGTATGCAATGGAGAAAAAGACAGCCTCCTCAATAAGTGGTGCTGGGAAAACTGGACAGCTACATGTAAAAGAATGAAATTAGAACACTCCCTAACACCATACACAAAAATAAACTCAAAATGGATTAAACACCTAAATGTAAGGCCAGACACTATAAACTCTTAGAGGAAAACATAGGCAGAACACTCTATGACATGAATCACAGCAAGATCCTTTTTGACTCACCTCCTAGAAAAATGGAAGTAAAAACAAAAAAAAACAAATGGACCTAATGAAACTTAAAAGCTTTTGCCCAGCAAAGGAAACCATAAACAAGATGAAAAGACAACCCTCAGAATGGGAGAAAATATTTGCAAATGAAGCAACTGACAAAGGATTCATCTGCAAAATTTACAAGCAGCTCATGCAGCTCAATATCCAAAAAACAAACAACCCAATCCAAAAATGGGCAGAAGACCTAAATAGACATTTCTCCAAAGAAGATATACAGATTGCCAACAAATACATGAAAGGATGCTCAACATCACTAATCATTAGAGAAATGCAAATCAAAACTACAATGAGGTATCACCTCACACCAGTCAGAATGGCCATCATGAAAAAAATCTACAAACAGTAAATGCTGGAGAGGGTGTGGAGAAAAGAGAACCCTCTTGCACTGTTGGTGGGAATGTAAATTCATACAGCCACTATGGAGAACACTATGGAGGTTCCTTAAAAAACTAAAAATATAACTACCATACGACCCAGCAATCCCACTACAGGGTGTATACCCTGAGAAAACCATAATTCAAAAAGAGTCATGTACCAGAATGTTCATTGCAGCTCTATTTACAATAGTCAGGACATGGAAGCAACCTGTCCATCGACAGATGAAAGGATAAAGAAGATGTGGCACATACATACAATGGAATACTACTCAGTCATAAAAAGAAACGAATTTGAGTTATTTATAGTGAGGTGGATGGACCTAGAGACTGTCATGCAGAGTGTAGTAAGTCAGAAAGAGGAAAATAAATACCATATGCTAACACATATATATGGAATCTAAAAAAAAAAAAAGGTTCTGAAGAACCTACGGGCAGGACAGGAATAAAGACGCAGATGTAGAGAATGGACCTGAGGACATGGGGAGGGGGAAGGGTAAGCTGGGACGAAGTGAGAGAGTGGCATGGACATATATACACTACCAAGTGTAAAATAGATAGCTAGTGGGAAGCAGCCGCATAGCACAGGGAGATCAGCTGGGTGCTTTGTGATTACCTAGAGGGGTGGGATAGGGAGGGTGGGAGGGAGGGAGACACAAGAGGGAGGAGATATGGGGATATATGTATATGTATAGCTGATTCACTTTTTTATGTAGGAGAAACTAACAGACCACTGTAAACCAATGATACTTCAATAAAGATGTTAAAAAAAAAAAAAAAGAAATGACAGAAGAGGTGTTATAGCTGACACCACAGAAATACAAAGGATCATAAGAAACTACTATGAACAATTATACACCAACAAATTAGATGACCTAGAAGAAATGGATAAATTCCTAGAAACCTACAAACTTCCAAGACTGAATCATGAAGAAACAGAAAATCTAAAGAGACCAATTACTAGGAAGGAGATTGAATCAGTAATTTTAAAACTGCCTTCAAACAAAAAACCAGGACCAGATAGCTTCACTAGTGAATTCTACCAAGCATTCAAAGAAAAATTAATACCAATTCTTCTCAAACTCTTCCAAAAAATAGAAGAGGAGGTAACATTTCCAAACTCATTTTACGAGGCCAGCATTACCCTGATGCCAAAACCAGACAAAAATACCACAGAAAAAGAAAATTAGAGGCCAATATCCCTGATGAACACAAATGACAAAATTCTTAACAAAATTTTAGCAAACTGAACTCAACAGCACATTAAAAGAATCCTATATCATGATGAAGTGGGATTTATTACAGGGATGCAAGGATGGTTCAACATATACAAATCAATCAACATGATACACAACACTAACAAAATAAAGGATGAAAATTCTACAGTCATCTCAATAGATGCAGTAAAAGCATTTGACAAAAATTCAACATCCTTTTATGATAAAGACTCTCAACAAAGTGGGTACAGAGGGAACATACCTCCACATAATAAAGGCCATATAAGACAAGCCCACAGCTAACATCACACTCAATGGTGAAAAGCTAAAAGCTTTTCTTCTAAGGTAAAGAAGAAGACAAGGATACACACTTTTGTCACTTTTATTCAACATAGTATAGGCAGTCCTAGCCAGAACAATTAGGTAAGAAAAAGAAATAAAAGCCATCCAAATTGGAAAGGAAAAAGTAAAATTGTCATTATTTGCAGATGTCATGATAGTATATATAAAAAACCCTAAACACCCCCACCAAAAAACTGTTAGAACTAATAAGTAAATCCAGTAAACTTGCAGGATACAAAATCAATACACAGAAATCTGTTGTTTTGCTTACACCAATAATGAACTATCAGGAAGAGAAATGAAGAAAACAATCCCCTTTACAACTGTATCAAAATGAATAAAATATCTAGGGAATAAATTTAAGCAAGGAGGTGAAAGACCTGTACACAGAAAATTGTAAGACCCAGATGAAAGAAACTGAAGAAGACACCAAAAATGGAAAGATATTCTATACTCATGGATTGGAAGTATTAATATTATTAAAATGTCCATCTTACTCAAAGCAGTCTACAGATTTGATGCAATCCTTATCAAAATTCCAATGGCATTTTTCACAGAAATGGAACAAACAATTCTAAAATTTGTACAGAACCACAACAGACCCTGAATAGCCAAAGCAATCTTGAGAAAAAGAAAAACAAAGCTAGAGGCATCATGCTCCCTGATTTCAAACAATAACACAAAGTTAGAGTAATCAAAACAGTATGATATGGGCATAAAAAGACACACAGATCAATGAACAGAGAGCTCAGAAATAAACCCATGCTTATACAGTCAATTAACTGATGACAAAGAAGCCAAGAATATATAATATACTGAAAAAAGGACAGTCTCTTAAATAAATGGTGTTGGAAAAAATGGACAGTGACATTTTAAAAAATGAAACTGGATCACTATCTTACAATACATAAAAATTCACTCGAAATGGATTAAAGACTTGCGTATAAGACCTGAAGCCATAAAACTCCTCAAAGAAAACATAGGGGTTAAGCTCCATGACATCAGTCTTGATAATGATTTTTTTGGATTTGACATCAAAAGCAAAGGCAACAAAAGCAAAATTAAACAAGTGGGACTACCTGAAACTAAAAAGCTTTACAGAGCAAAGGAAACCATCAACAAAATGGAAAGGCAACCAACTGAATGAGAGAAAATATTTGCAAATCATGTATCTGATAAAGGGTTAATATCTAAAATATATAAAGAACTCATAAAACTTAATAGCAAAAAAAGCCAATCTGATTTAAATAATGAACAGAGGATGTGAATAGACATTTTTCTAAACAAGACATACAGACGGCCAACAGGTACATGAAAAGGTGCTCCACATCAATAATTAATCATCAGGGAAATGCAAATCAAAACCACAATGAGATATCACCTCACATCTATTCGAATGGCTATTATCAAAAAGACAAGAAATAACAAGTGTTAGCAAGGATGTGGAGAAAAGGGAACCCTGTGCACAGTTGATGGAAATATTAATTGGCATACCCACTATGGAAAAAAGTATGGAGGTTCCTTAAAATATTAAAAATAGAACTACCATAAGATCCAGCAACTCCACTTCTGGGTATTTATCCAAAGAAAACAAAAACACTAACTCCAAAAGATATATACACCCCCATGTTCACTCAGCATTATTTACAATAGCTGAATAGGGAAATAACCTAAATGTCCATCAACAAAGAAAATGTGGTATATATGTATATATATATATATACATATATATATATATATACACACACACACACACACACACACACACACACATATATATATACAATGGGATATTTTTTGGCCATAAAAAACAATGAAATCTTGCCATTTGAGACAACATGGATGGATCTTGAGGGCATTATGCTAAGTGAGATAATCAGATAGAGAAAGACAAATACCATGTGATCTCACTTATAAGTGGAATCTAAAAACAACAACAACAACAAAACAAGCTCATAGATACAGAGAACAGATTGGTGGTTTGCCAGAGAAGGGGGAGGGGGGTGTGGGCAAAATGGGTGAAAGGAGTCTTAAGGTACAAACTTCCGTTTTTAAAATAAGTATGTCACAGGGATGTAATGTACAATATGGCAACTACATTTAATAATACTGTATTATATATTTTAAAGTTGCTAAGAGAATAAATCATCAGAGTTCTCAAAACAAGAAAAAAATTCTCTAACTATGTATGATAACATATGTTAACTAGGTTGATTGTGGTGATCACTTCATAATATATACAAACATCAAATCATTATGTTACACACCTGTAACTGATATAATGTTGTATGCCAATTATACCTCAATTTAAAAAAGATATTAGAAAAAAGGAATGGACTGCTGACACACCCATGCTACTAAATGGATAAACCACAAAAAGATTATGCTAAATGAAAGAAGTGAGATAGAAAAGACTTCCTGTTGTATTAATCTGTTTATATAAAATGTCTAAAAAAGGCAAATCTATAAATTCAGAAAATAGATTAGTGGTTCGCAGAAGCTGGGGCTAGGAGCAGGAACTGATGGCAAGTGGGCAGGTGGATTCTTTTTTGGGGTGAAGGAAAATGTTCTCAGATGGATTATGGTTATGGTTACACAATTCTATAATTTATTAAAAATTCCTGAATCGCACACTTAAAACGGGTGAGCTTTATGATACATAAGTTATATAACAATAAAGTGGTTTTAAAAATCAGCCCAAAGCACAATTTTTAAACTCCTTTTTATTGATAACTTCTCCATAGTTTTTCAGGTCCTTTGTGATCTCTGTGGTCACCTTCTTACTCTATTTATAACAAAATATGAGGCATCAGTTGTTTACACTGATCGTATACTACATATCAATGGTAAAATGGTCATTCCTCTCAAAAATGATATGTTCTAGAAAGCCTGATTGTGATTATAGATATTTTTTAAAAGATACTAAATTTTAAATGTTACTTCTGTGTATTTAAGATTATTTCTCAAAATGACTAAGGCTATGTATACAAAATGTGAAAACAAATGGTTCAAACATGAAAATTTTGATCAACCAACCATAGTTGCCTCAATAACCTCTAGTAACTCCTTTGACTGATTTTCAGGCTGGACTGACTTTTTTTTTTTTTCCTTCACTGAATTGACCAAATTGACTGTGGAAATTGGTATCATGTTGAGACAAACCCATGTTGCCACCAATAACAGCCTCAAGCAGGAAACTGTATCTTTACACATGCTGTATCAATTAGCCATTAAACAACCCACATGAACAGCATCAAGCTGAAGCTTGCTCATAAAGGCCCACAGAGCATGGGCTTTCTGCAGCTCTTCACAAAAGGCTCCTCTGCCTACTACCCAGCACCCACCCCCAACACAATCAGGGGTCAGAGTGGGAGGCGATCCCTGGTCAGGAAATGGCTGGGGACCGAGGGGGCTGCTCAAAACACATAAATAAAACCTCTTTCACAGAACTACAGCTGGAGTTATCCAACGTGCTTTACACAGGGCTCTACACATCAATTTCCTTTAAGTTTAGTCACAAAGAAAGTTGTGACTTCCTACGCGCAATTCTATGCTTTCTCTTTTCAGAAAAGGAAATTCTTGAGAACTGAGGATTCCCTTTTTGCTGTGATCTATTCATATCAGGTGCTGGTGATATCTCCCACTTCTGCTCCCTTCTGGTCTCCATTTTGTCTTTTTTTTTTTTTTTTAATTTTTACTGGAGTATAGTTGCTTTACAATGCTGTGTTAGCTTCTACTGCACAGCAAAATGAATCAGCCATACATATACATATATCCCCTCCCTTTTGGATTTCCCTCGCATTTAAGTCACCACAGTGCATTAAGTAGAGCTCCCCGTGCTATACAGTATGTTCCCATCAGTTGTCTGTTTTATACATAGTATCAGTAGTGTATATGTGTCAATCCCAATCTCCCAGTTCCTCCCACCCCACCCCCTTCCCCCTTGGTAGCATATTTAAAATATTTAATTTGCTCTGCGCTTTCATGTGTAAGCCTCACTGAATGCTTTTAGAAATAAGCACGGTGCAGTCCTTAAGGAAACACGAGTTCAGTTTTAAAATACGGTATGTGGCTCTCCTGTGGGATGATAATGGAAGCAGAAATAAACTTCTCTTCAACTTTTTCCCCTCTATAAAGCAATTACACTATTTTGCTTGAATGCCAGGAAGCCAGTCTCAGTTTACCAGGAGCCAGAAGACACATTAGCAGGTCTTCATACCTAGTAAGCTCTCCTAGCACTATGCCAGGGCGCTTTTTTCATTATGTTTAATTGTCTTATGAAAAGACAACAACTAATATATTTATCTAGTTATTTCTTGGAGACTGCTTTCTACTGAATGAGAACAGCAGGTACAATTAAACATAGACTATGCTGACATTTCTACATTACAAATTCATCTGTGCACAACAGGAACACACTTAAGAGAAAACCACAATGCAATATAAAAGTTATTCTAAACATTCCATCACACAACAAAGGGTAGGTCATCCAAATATTCTTGCAAAAGCCTTAAATAAAATTAAGCAGCATAATTAGCCATCCTAAATGGCAGTTAGAGTCTCATGACTCAGTTCTGAATGGAAGCAACAAACATGGTTTTCCCTCTTCATGTATGACAAATGCAGAAGACATGCAGCATTTACAAGGTTAATACCAGGGGCAAAAAAGGCCCAGGCTTCTCAATTCTGCCTTCCTTTCAGTAAGTAAAAGAGGTTTCCTTCTAATGTGGTGGATTTTAGATTCCTACCCAGCAACATCCTCTGTTTGATGTATGGGAAATACCGGGTGTGGAGGAACAGGTTCCTGGGGGTCGGAAGGGACCTATACTCTGCCCCAGTTCTGAACAACTTAATTCCCACAAGTCTAAGATACCACCAATTACAAGTTTTTCAGTGAAAAAGGAAAGAAAGCAATGGAATACAACACTGAACGCATAAATAAATTATAAGATACATTTTGATCGTAGAGTTGACTTGGAGTAGCATGTCCAGAAGACCAACTCTGGTAAATTGTTCTAAAGAAATAACAAAAATTAGAGATAACACTTCTTTGGCACTTGCTATATGCCAAACACTGGACTAAATGCATTATCCTCATACATATTATATCTCATTTAATTCTCATCATAACCCTTGAGATAGGTACCATTATTAACCCCATTTTATAGACGAGTAAATTGAGGCTGAAGTTAATGAAATTACTTGCTCAAGGTCACACAACTATAGACTACAATCCTAACTCTTAAGCCTTAACAAACTGTATTATGTTTATGAGATAAATCTCATCTCAATTTATGGGCTCGATTACTATCCCAGTTTTGACCTTGAATAGCTGGGCTGATCTTCATACATTTTATTTTAGATTTTTCCACTTCTCACATAAAGTAGATATAGGAGGGAAGTTTGGGGAAGGTTCTAACTATTCTTTCACTTAACCTCTTACTGCTTGTCTTGAGAAGCAGTTATTTGAACTATAACAATATCTATTATGTGCCAGACAAAGTGCTACAATCTCAAAGAGGTTAAGGAACTGATCCAAGGTCACATAGCTGAGTTGTATTAAGAAGAAGCAGAAGCAGAACTTAAATCTGGATCTGACCCTAAATATAGATCTATTCCATTAGGCTACCCACCAGTTATCACCTTCCTTATGACTAAGTTATTTATCCTTTTTAAGCTTTAGTTTCCTCGTCTGAAACACAGAAAGGCACTCAATGAATGATAATATTAATAACAATAATAACTGCACCCAATCCAGAAGGAACTGTATCCTCCAACAGCAAAAGAATGGATTTAATTTCCATGGTGCTGACCACCTTAAACCATGCCTTTGGAGAAAGGGACAGACATGGAGAGGTCTTCTAACTGCTAAACATTCTTGGCAGGATATTCTCTCTGAGGATAAATATCTTACTTTAATACTAAAGAGGAACAAAGGTCATCCAATTAAGCCACACTACAAAAAATTCCAGGAGAAAAATATTATTCCCAGAAAACTGTGATTCAATTTATTCATCTAACAAATATGGACTGGCACACAATCAGTGCCATAAATTAACTGTGGCCTCCAACCTCTACCAACAGAAATGACCCAGCATACAGCTGTTCTCCCTCGCCCTCTGATAAGATCCTAAAACTTCATAGTTTGCATGAGAGACAAAGCTGTGCTCAGGGCTTGGTGAATCAAACATCCATCAGACCACCGAGTGCATTGTGCTGGGTGGTTAGACAGGGGCTCATCATAAAGGTGAGGGGCATATATTCGGGTGCCATAAAGAACAGTGAGTCAAACCCACAATGATCACATAATCTACTTTAAATCCCAATCCCCAGCAAGGCAGAAGGATCTTAGGGGAGGTAACAGGAGGACTAAATACCCTCTCAGACTACTTGTATTCCTTCCCTCTATGGCACATGACTTCTTCTCTTCTCTTCCCTAAGGCTTCCACTGATACTCATTTTTAGAAAGGGAGGGGGAGGTGGCTTGCACGGTAATTCCCCTGGGTTCCTCACCCTTTTAGAGATGTCCTAAAAGGGATGACTCTGCCTATGATAAATCTTACCACAGACACATGGATAAAAGAAAAACTAAGTCCAGGAAAACCCTCTCTGATGAAGTAGATCACCCAAATGCAGACAATCATAGAACAATCACATATTCTTTATTATTAAGCTCTTTATTTTGAGATAATTGTAGACTCATATGCAGTTGTAAAAAATAATAGACATCCTGTATACCCTCTACCCATTTCCTCCCAACAGTGACATCCTGAAAAACTGTTGTACAATATCACAAACAGGGCACTGACACTGATACAGTCAAGAGAGAGAATGTGTCCATCACCACATCCTTTTATAGCCACACCACTTCCCGCCTACCCCTGCATCCTCTCATTAGCCTCTGGAAACCACTAATTTACTCTCCATTTCTGTAATTTTGTCATTTCAAGAATCTTATAAAAATGGAATCACACAGTATGTAACCTTTTGTGACTGGCTTTTTTTACTTGGCATAATTCTCTGGAGATTCATCCAGGTTATATATATCAATAGTTCATTCCTTTTTATTGCTGAGTAGTAGTATATGGTATGAATGTAGCACAGCTTGTTTAACCATTCACTCATTAAAGGACACTGGGGTTGTTTCCAGTTTTTGGTTATTATGAGCAAAGATACTATAAACATTTGTGAACTCCTTTTTGTGTAAACGTAAGTCTTCATTTCTCTGGGATAAATGCCCAGGAGTGCAATTGCTGGGTCATGTGGTAGTTGCATGTTTAGATTTTCAAGAAATACCAAATTGTTTTCTGGGGGGCTCTGTATCATTTTACTTTCCTATCAGCAATGTATTAGTGATCTAATTTCTCTGCATCCTTGCCGGCATTTGGTGTTATCACTGTTTTAAAAATTTTAGCCATTCTGGTAGGTATGTAGTAATATCTCGCTGTGGTTTTAATTTGCATTGCCTTAACGGCTAATGATGCTGAAATCCTTTCCTGTGCTTATTTGCCATTTGTATATCCTCTTCAGTGGACTGTCTCTTCATGTCTTTTGCTCATTTTTTATTGGGATTGTTTGGGTTTTTTTGCTGTTGAATTTTGATAGTTTTTCATATACTCTAGACATGCATTCCTTAAAAGAACACTTTTAAGTAATGCTATACGGGGTTTCTTGTCTTGAGAATCATTACCACAAATACAGAAATCCCTAGTGATTACCCGAGGGAAAGAGAATGAATGACCAACGTGGGGAAGGAGGCTTAATATTTAGAGATGTTCATTTGTGTGGAGAGTCAGAGCTGCAGAAAAACCAACAACCCAGAGTCATTAAATTAGTTTGTTTACCTCAGTTAATGGGCTAAGTCTTTTTTTTTCCACCAAAAACCCAAGTGTTCGTAAGTTACAATCTACTACATCACTGGCATGTGATTAATATTTACATTTAAAGGACAATACTTAAACAATTTAAAAACAGGAGCCAAATGGACACATATACACTACCAAATGTAAATAGATAGCTAGTGGGAAGCAGCTGCATAGCACAGGGAGATCAGCTCGGTGCTTTGTGACCACCTAGAGGGGTGGGATAGGGAGGGTGGAAGGGAGACGCAAGAAGGAGGAGATATGGGGATGTATGTATATGTATAGCTGATTCACTTAGTTATACAGCAGAAACTAACACACCATTGTAAAGCAATTATACTCCAATAAAGATGTTAAAATAAATAAATATATAAATAAAAATAAAAACAGGAGCCAAGATGTAACTGTGCTCCCACCATCAGCACTTGCTAAATGCCTCCCTCCAGACACATTTGGCTAAGCAGTCACAAAGCCTAGGGAAGGAGCCCACACACCCCAGTCCTCTCATCATCATGTATTACAACATAAAACCAACTGGGGATGATTCCTTTTAAAATGTCTTGGGTTGCTCAAACACTAACCAGTTCTTTTAAAACCTGTGTCTGGTCCTCCAGATAGCAAAAATAAAACTCACCTATGAGTAAGCACCAACTGTAAATATCTCTGCAAAAGAGGTTATGAAAGTTTGGGCGTATTACATTTCTTCATACATTACCTAAAATTAATCAGGTTAGTTTTCTACTGATACTAATGTTTTCCAACAATCTGTTCCCTAAAGAATCACTAACCAGCAAATGATCATTCCCTAAGTTTCTTTCCACCACAATTCCCAACTTTTACATACACCAAGGTACTCTTTTAACACTACCACCTTGACATCAAAGTTCCTTTCCTAAGGAATTCAAAGGTTTTACTTCTACCACCTCATTCCTCTTTTCTCATTTAATAACTATAATAAAATAATTTGGAATATAATATATTCTTTTTTTTAACATCTTTATTAGAGTATAATTGCTTTACAATGGTGTGTCAGTTTCTGCTTTATAACAAAGTGAATCAGTTATACATATACATATGTTCCCATAATATAAATATTCTTATAACATTTTTTAAGTCTTAAAATTTATGCTGATCTCATTTAAAAGGTATTAGCAAATGTATGTAACATTCACCTGTCTACACTCTTCTGGATTATTAGCCTCCAATTTTCTTCCAAATTCCTTCTTTAAAAACGATGCCCTTGAGGAAAGTCTCACAGACCTCTGGGACAACATTAAACACACCAACATTCGAATTATAGGGGTCCCAGAAGAAGAAAAGAAAAAGAAAGGGACTGACAAAATATTTGAAGAGATTATAGTTGAAAACTCCCCTAATATGGGAAAGGAAATAGTTAATCAAGTCCAGGAAGCACAGAGAGCCCCATACAGGATAAATCCAAGGAGAAACACGCCAAGACACATATTAATCAAACTATCAAAAATTAAATACAAAGAACAAATATTAAAAGCAGCAAGGGAAAAACGACAAATAACATACAAGGGAATCCCCATAAGGTTAACAGCTGATCTTTCAGCAGAAACTCTGCAAGCTAGAAGGGAGTGGCAGGACATACTTAAAGTGATGAAGGGGAAAAACCTACAACCGAGATTACTCTACCCAGCAAGGATCTCATTCAGATTTGACAGAGAAATTAAAACCTTTACAGACAAGCAAAAGCTAAGAGAATTCAGCACCACCAAACCAGCTTTACAACAAATGCTAAATAAACTTCTCTAGGCAGGAAAAACAAGAGAAGGAAAAGACCTACAATAACAAACCCAAAACAATTAAGAAAATGGTAATAGGAACATACATATTGATAATTACCTTAAATGTAAATGGATTAAATGCTCCAACCAAAAGACATAAACTGGCTGAATGGATACAAAAACAACACCCATATATATGCTGTCTACAAGAGACCCACTTCAGACCTAGGGACACATACAGACTGAAAGTGAGGGGATGGAAAAAGATATTCCATGCAAATGGAAATCAAAAGAAAGCTGGAGTAGCAATTCTCGTATCAGACAAAATAGACTTTAAAATAAAGACTATTACAAGAGACAAAGAAGGACACTACATAATGATCAAGGGATTGATCCAAGAAACAGATATAACAATTGTAAATATTTATGCACCCAACACAGGAGCACCTCAACACATAAGGCAAATACTAACAGCCATAAAAGGGGAAATCGACAGGAACACAATCACAGCAGTGGACTTTAACACCTCACTTTCACCAACGGACAGATCATCCAAAATGAAAATAAATAAGGAAACACAAGCTTTAAATGATACATTAATAAACAAGATGGACTTAATTGATATTTATAGGACATTCCATCCAAAAACAACAGAATACACTTTCTTCTCAAGGGCTCATGGAACATTCTCCAGGATAGATCATATCTTCGGTCACAAATCAAGCCTTGGTAAATTTAAGAAAATTGAAATCGTATCAAGTGTCATTTCCAAGCACAACACTATGAGACTACATATCAATTACAGGAAAAAAATCTGTAAAAAATACAAACACATGGAGGCTAAACAATACACTACTTAGTAACCAAGAGATCACTGAAGAAATCAAAGAAGAAATCAAAAAATACCTAGAAACAAATGACAATGAAAACACAACGACCCAAAACCTATGGGATGCAGCAAAAGCAGTTCTAAGAGGGAAGTTTACAGCAATACAATCCTACCTCAAGAAACAAGAAACATCTCAAATAAACAACCTAACCTTACACCTAAAGCAATTAGAGAAAGAAGAACAAAAAAACCCAAAGTTAGCAGAAGGAAAGAAATCATAAAGAGCAGATCAGAAATAAATGAAAAAGAAATGAAGGAAACGATAGCAAAGATCAATAAAATTAAAAGCTGGTTCTTTGAGAAGATAAATAAAATTGATAAACCATTAGCGAGACTCATCAAGAAAAAAAGGGAGAAGACTCAAATCAATAGAAATAGAAAAAAAAGAAGTAACAACTGACACTAGAAATACAAAGGATCATGAGAGATTATTACAAGCAACTATATGCCAATAAAATGGACAACCTGGAAGAAATGGACAAATTCTTAGAAAAGCACAACCTTCCGAGACTGAACCAGGAAGAAACAGAAAATATGAACAGACCAATCACAAGCACTGAAACTGAAACTGTGTGAAAATCTTCCAACAAACAAAAGCCCAGGACCAGATGGCTTCACAGGCAAATTCTATCAAACATTTAGAGAAGAGCTAACACCTATCCTTCTCAAACTCTTCCAAAATATAGCAGAGGGAGGAACACTCCCAAACTCATTCTACGAGGCCACCATCACCCTGATACCAAAACCAGACAAAGATGTCACAAAGAAAGAAAACTACAGGCCAATATCACTGATGAGCATAGATGCAAAAATCCTCAACAGAATACTAGCAAACAGAATCCAACAGCACATTAAAAGGATCATACACCATGATCAAGTGGAGTTTATCCCAGGAATGCAAGGATTCTTCAATATACGCAAATCAATCAATGTGATAAACCATATTAACAAACTGAAGGAGAAAAACCATATGATAATCTCAATAGATGCAGAAAAAGCTTTTGACAAAATTCAACACCCATTTATGATAAAAACCCTCCAGAAGGTAGCCATAGAGGGAACTTACCTCAACGTAATAAAGGCCATATAGGACAAACCCACAGCCAACATCATCCTCAATGGTGAAAAACTGAAACCATTTCCACTAAGATCAGGAAGAAGACAAGGTTGCCCACTCTCACCACTATTATTCAACACAGTTTTGGAAGTTTTAGCTACAGCAATCAGAGAAGAAAAAGAAATAAAAGGAATCCAAATCAGAAAAGAAGTAAAGCTGTCACTGTTTGCAGATGACATGATACTATACATAGAGAATCCTAAAGATGCTACCAGAAAACTACTAGAGCTAATCAATGAATTTGGTAAAGTTGCAGGATACAAAATTAATGCACAGAAATCTCTTGCATTCTATACACGAATGATAAAAAATCTGAAAGAGAAATTAAGAAAGCACTCCCATTTACCACTGCAACAAAAAGAATAAAATATCTAGGAATAAATCTACCTAAGGAGACAAAAGACCTGTATGCAGAAAATTATAAGACACTGATGAAAGAAATTAAAGATGATACAAATAGATGGAGAGATATACCATGTTCTTGGATAGGAAGAATCAACATTGTGAAAATGACTCTACTACCCAAAGCAATCTACAGATTCAGCGCAATCCCTATCAAACTACCAATGGCATTTTTCACAGAACTAGAACAAAAAATTTCACAATTTGTATGGAAAAACAAAAGACCCTGAATAGCCAAAGCAATCTTGAGAAAGAAAAATGGAGCTGGAGGAATCAGGCTCCCGGACTTCAGACAATACTACAAAGCTGCAGTAATCAAGACAGTATGGTACTGGCACAAAAACAGAAATATAGATGAATAGAACAGGATAGAAAGCCCAGAGATAAACCCATGTACATATGGTCATCTTATCTTTGATAAAGGAGGCAAGAGTATACAGTGGAGAAAAGACAGCCTCTTCAATAAGTGGTGCTGGGAAAACTGGACAGCTACACGTAAAAGAATGAAATTAGAACACTCCTTAACACCATACACAAAAATAAACTCAAAATGGATTAGAGACCTAAATGTAAGGCCAGACACTATCAAACTCTTAGAGGAAAACATAGGCAGAACACTCTATGACGTAAATCACAGCAAGATCCTTTTTGACCCACCTCCTAGAGAAATGGAAATAAAAACAAAAATAAACAAATGGGACCTAATGAAACTTCAAGGCTTTTGCACAGCAAAGGAAACCATAAACAAGACAAAAAGACAACCCTCAGAATGGGAGAACATATTTGCAAATGAAGCAACTGAGAAAGGATTAATCTCCAAAATTTACAAGCAGCTCATGCAGCTCAATATCAAAAAAACAAAAAACCCAATCCAAGAATGGGCAGAAGACCTAAATAGACATTTCTCCAAAGAAGATATACAGATTGCCAACAAACACATGAAAGAATGCTCAACATCACTAATCATTAGAGAAATGCAAATCAAAACTACAATGAGATATCATCTCACACCAGTCAGAATGGCCATCATCCAAAAATCTACAAACAATAAATGCTGGAGAGGGTGTGGAGAAAAGGGAACCCTCCTGCACTGTTGGTGGGAATGTAAATTGATACAGCCACCATGGAGAACAGTATGGAGGTTCCTTAAAAAACTAAAAATAGAACTACCATACAACCCTTGCAATTCCACTACTGGACATATACCCTGAGAAAACCATAATTCAAAGAGAGTCATGTACCACAGTGTTCACTGCAGCTTTATTTACAATAGCCAGGATATGGAAGCCACCTAAGTGTCCATCGACAGATGAATGGATAAAGAAGATGTGGCACATATATACAATGGAATATTACTCAGCCATAAAAAGAAACGAAATTGAGTTATTTGTAGTGATGTGGATGGACCTAGAGTCTGTCATACAGAGTGAAGTAAGTCAGAAAGAGAAAAACAAATACCATATGCTAACACATATATATGGAATCTTAAAAAAAAAAAAATAAATAAGGTCATGAAGAACCTAGTGGCAAGACAGGAATAAAGATGCAGACCTACTAGAGAATGGACTTGAGGATACGGGGAGGGGAAGGGTAAGCTGGGACAAAGTGAGAGAGTGGCATGGACATACATACACTACCAAATGTAAAACAGATAGCTAGCGGGAAGCAGCCGCATAGCACAGGGAGATCAGCTCGGTGCTTTGTGACCACCTAGAGGGGTGGGATAGGGAGGGTGGGAGGGAGGGAGATGCAAGGGGGAAGAGATATGGGGATATATGTATATGTATAACTCATTCACTTTGTTATAAAGCAGAAAGTAACACACCACTGTAAAGCAATTATACTCCAATAAAGATGTTAAAAAAAAAAAAAAGGATGCCCTTGCAGGTGAACTTCCTGTACATTTTGGGGGCAACTTCCTGTGGATCTACAATCATTTCAAAATAAAAAGATTTTTAAAAAAAGAATACCTTTGCTTTCCATCTAAGTTGTAACTTTGCATGTCCTTTTTATAACTCTTTGTTAATGATAATATTTTATTTTCAGTATACTTTATAGTTTAAAAACCCTTCCCCTTAAAGATGTCTTTTGTATTGATTATATCAGCTTGGTTTAGAAAGCAACATTATTCTTAGCTAAGCCACATTGCTTTAATTCTCAATTATTAATATTTGCTTGCATTTTAGCCTCTTTAGTTCTAAAATATTTCATATTTCCCAGAGTTCCCCATTTTGAAGGAACACAAAATAGTTTATACATGTTAAGCACTTAGAACAGGGTCTGGTACAGAGTAAGTGCCTAATTAATATTCATTATTATTACTATTACTACTATTTTCATAGCAAAATCTACTCGCAGGGATTCTCATTCGTTTTCTTTCTTCTCCGATATACCTGACTTACTTTGTACCTTGGTAATATGTCATACTTCTTTCAGTCACAAATCAAAGAATCCAGAATCCTGGTGCTTGAAGGAACTTGAGTGACCATCTAGCCATCCCTTCATTTTATATATGGGGAAACTGAGGCCCAGAGAGTAAGAGTCACCTGCCTTTCCAGGGTCACACAACGAGGCAGTCAGTCAGCGGGAGTGGGTTGGGACTTTAAATAAAACTTTATTCCTACTTAGAAACTGAGCTTTTTAAAAATTGTCCCAAGTTAGACCAAGTCAGTGCGGCACATCTACAGTTCTTAAATAATACCTGAGTAAAAAACAGGTTAATTAAGGAAAGAAAAATCTGTGCAATTTCCAGATGCTCCAAATTGCTGGCCAAGGATAACAGCAACTTTTAAGTTTCTCTCTTTCTCTCCCTTCCTCCTCCCATCCCTCCCTCTCTTTCTCCCTCTCTCTCTTTCTCTTTCTGACATTGCAGATATCCTTAAATGATGAAGGAGTCTTTTTTTTTTTTTTTTCAAGCTAGTGAGTTGCTAGACCAAACCTAGGCAGGATTTTTCAGGAGCCACGAGATATGATAATGACAAACTCACCCAGACCCCTTGAAAGAATGGTCTGTCTGTTTGGGCAGGGGAAACGTCTTTCTAAAGTAGAGCTTCCATGGGACTTCCCTAGTGTTCCAGTGGTAAAGAATTCACCTTCCAATGGAGGGGACATGGGTTTGATCCCTGGTTGGGGAACTAAGATCTCACATGCCGCAGGGCAACTAAGCCTGCACGCCACAACTAGAGAGAAGCCGGCATGCTGCAACGAAGAGTCTGTGCACTGCAAAGATCCCGCATGTCACAATGAAGACCCAACGCAGCCAAAAAAAGAAAAAAAATAACAATAATAATAAAGTAGAGCTTCCACTGCACTGCTAAGAATTAAAAGAATGCCTCCTTTTTCTTCCTTCTTCTTTTTTTTTTAAAGTCTGATTTACTGAGGTATAATTTACAGTAAAATTCATCCTATCTAGGCGTATAAGTCTAAGTGTTCTAACAAATGTGTACAGTCTGATAACCACCACCAAATTCAAGATATAGAATTTGCAACATCTCCCAAAATTCCCTCACAGCTTTATAGTCAACCCTTCCTCTACCCTTGGGCAACCACTGATGTATTTTCCATCCTTATTGCTTTGCCTTTTCCAGAATGTCATATACGTAGAGTGACACAATAGGTAGCCCTTTGAGTCTGGCTTCTTTCACTTAGCATAAGGAACTTACAGTGCATCTGTGTCACTGCATGAATCAGTAGTTTGTTCCCTATTATTGCTAAGTAGTATTGTATGTTTGGATGTACCACAGTTTGTTTATTCATTCACCAGTTGAAAGACAATGGAGTTGTTTCCAGTTTGGGGCTATTATGAATAAAGCCGCGTGGAGTACAATTGCCAAATCATTTTGTGGGACAGTACCAAACTGCTTTCCAAAGTGGCTGGACCATTTCATATTCCCACCAGCAATGTATGAGAGTTCAGTTGCTCTGTATTCTTTGTCAGCACTTGATATTATCAGGTTTTTCTTTAATTTTAGTGAAGGTCTCTCTTTTAGCAGAAAAAAAAAAATGTAGCAGGAAACATTTTTTATCACACTGAACTGCTGCTGAAAGTTGAAGCAAACTTGACTCCTCTCTTCCTCTAAAAATCCACAAGCAATCCATCAGGAAATTCTAACTCTACGTTTAAAATACATTCAGAATCTGACCACTTCTCCCCATCTTCACGACTGTCTCCCTGACCTGAGCTTCTATAACTCACCTGGTTACTGTAACACTGCCTAACAGCTGATAATACCCTCACCCCTATCCTCAGCGTGACACACTGGCCTCCTTGCTGTTCCACGAACACGCCACGCACATCCCACCAGCATCGTCTGCTCTGCTCCCCCACATACCTTCCTGTCTAGCAACTCTCTTCCTTCAAGCCTTTGCTTCAATCTCATCTTCTCTATGAGGCCTACCTGATGAACACTGCAACCTGCCCTTTGCCTCCCCTAAGCCTGATCTACTTTTTCTTTTCTCCCTATTAATAACTACCCTCTAACACACTCCGTATTTTTTTTTTTTATTATGTTCATTACTTACGGACATTACTTTCCCAACCCTGCCCCACCCCAGCTAGAGTATAAGTTCCATGAGTGTCAGAATCTTTTGTTTTATACAAATCGATGTATCCCAACTACATAGACAACTGCCTGGAACACAGTAGGGATAAAAATAAATAGTTGCTCCATGAACAAACTAAAAACACTGGCTTTGGCACCAAATGGAAAATATGTATGAGGCCAGATTTATAAAAAGTAGAGCCAGGGGTAGAAAATGAAATTTCTAACATGCCTATTGAAACCACAACACTTACTTTCTCCAATCGCAAATCTATTTGGGCAGCATTTGCCTTCAGAATAATACAAAAAAAAATTTTAAATACATATATATATAATATAAAATATAAAAAAGCTCTCCTGTTAGAGAAAATTGATGAAACCAATCAGGTTCATATATACAAAAATATCCTGGGACACCAACTATCTAGGTTTTTTTCTTTCTATAAACTTCTCCATCTGTGTTAAGACTGCCCCAGCCTGACTGCCGATTTTATTTTCTTAATCTAAGTTCTATTCTCATTACCCTTCCATTTCTATTTATTATCCTCAGGGAAAGAGAGAGCAGTTAATGCCAGGGCATTCTCACATCTTCCAAAGAAATGGCATAGGTGTTAATCTTGTATTTATGTTTGATGTGGGTAATGATGGCTGTGACTGGAGCTGTAGGTTTATTAATATGCAGGGCTCTCACCTCATTAGTGGCGATGTATGTTTTGAAGTTACGCTGCAATGTTTGCTGTAATGTCGGATCTGGCCTAACAGACTTTCTCACTGTTCATTTTCTTTGTTTTTACTCAGTCAGTACATGCTATGCTCACAGGGCTCACACGAATGCTTTTTAATAAAGACAATTTTTCCACAGTAGTTTATCTTGGTGGAAGTTTCAAACAGTTTTAATAATTATTTCCTCATGTGATACCACATGTTTATCCTGAAGAAAAGATTTTCATAATTTTTCACCTAGTAATACAAAGTATAATAAACTCTCTCCCTGGCTTGATTTGGGAGTGAGGTATGCTTATTAACAGGATAAAGTGGTTAATTCTAATAACAGTTATTATATAATTAAAACATACCTGCATTACAAATATTTGATAGTTTATAAAGCACTTTCACATATATCATCTCAACCAGATCTTAAAAAGAACAAAATAAACAAAAGTAAAACCTGGTTGAATATAACATTTGATGATCCACTATGAATGGCAACTGATATACCTCAATTCCTAAAAAAATTTACAGTTTACATAATACACAAATAAACTAACCTGTACCAGACTAACAAGCTTCATGGGATGGATCGGTGGTCTGTCGCTGCTTGTTGCTCAGATTTCACTCTGCTCTACAGTCCTCATGGGGTTTGCACTATAGGAAAGACTCGATTTTCAACAGCTTGTCTGGAAGTCATTAACTATATTTTATAAATTCCACTATATATATATACATATATATATATACACACCTATATATACACATGTATATACCTATATATACACACATATATGTACATATATATATACACATACACACACACGCACACACACACACACACATATATTTACAGCTACAAATCCAGGACCACTGTACTTTAAGGAAGCCATTTAAATGTGAGAAACAGTTTATCCTCTTTTCTCATTAGATAACTGAATATATATCCATTTCTTAATATTTTAAAATTTGTGTTCATAAGTACAAGACCCTGGTCTTTAGGGGCGGCATTTGGTAGGGAAGAAAATGACAGTCAGAGGAGAACACAGGTACTTAGACCGAGACAAAGGAGAAGGAGGCTTAGATCACTCATTAGTGCTTCTCTTTCACCATCTTTTCACTCTGTCTTCTCACAGCACTTGTACCGGGGGCTCCCCCTCCCGCAGAAGGACCACTGTCTTTGATTTGACAACGTGACACATATTCACCTAGAACTCCCATCATCATTCAAGAAAGCAAAAATGAGGATATGTGCTTTTAAGAAGGTACAGCAATAAGCTTACATAGCAAAAGTCTATAAACAAGTATATTACCTATTTAATTGCCTTAGCTGAACTTAAAAGCTCCGATCTTTAATTGAACTGATCTAAAAAGGTACAATTTTTTAATCAAGGATAAAATTAGATAGCTTTTTGGTAAACAAAAAGGCATCTTTAATCTTATTTTTACGAAATCCAAGTTATTAAATATAGACAAAACCTCTAAAATATTAAGTTAACAACTACTCAATCTAGAGTAAATTTCTCATGACAAAGCTTTACAAAATTCTTCAGGGACACCTGGCTTCTTCTACTCTTCAATAAAAACACGTACTTTTAAATCTGGAAGGTAAAAGTTTCCACAAATAACAAGGAAACTCAAAAGCTAAACATATATGTTTAATGAGGTATACTACCACAGCATACTATTTGTATAGCTGAGTACCCATAATTACTGGGGAATAACTGTTCATCTGCACTGTAATTCATTAGTCTTTCCATCTAGACAGATGCACATTCACTTACTGGTATTTATTTAAAACTGAACATATACACACTATTACATACAAAATAGATAACCAACAAGGACCTACTGTATAGCATAGGGAACTATACTGAATATTTTGTAATAACCTATAAGGGAAAAGAATCTGTATACATGTATAACTGAATCACTTTGCTGTACCTAACAACATTGTATACCTGAAACTAATACAACATTGTAAATCAATACTTTAATTAAATAAATAAATTTAAAAAACTGAAATCCCTTGAGAGGGTTAGCTGGCCCACTACCACTATCCCCACTCAGCCTCTCACAGATATCTTCATTCCATAACCAGTGGCATTTTATAGTGGTTACTCTCTGTGGGAACTGGACTGGCCAGCACAGACTAAAAAGAGAAGTACAGGCTTAGGATTCCTTTTTGAAACCTCTATGTCCAAAATCAGTCAAACCACTAAGGCCCTCATACGTCACTGATCAAAGAACCCTTCTTAGCCCAAACTGCAACCACAGCTGGGGAGAGGGACCTACCCACCTCTGAGAGGCTCTGGTCAACCACACTTGCCCACAGTGATTATAGGGTGGTTGTAGAGGACTCTGACGAACACTTTAGACTTTATTTTTAGATCCAGACATAAATCCATTTGAAACATGGCCATCAAGATGCCATTTTGAATGAAAAATTCAATTATTCCTCCAGATGAAGAGTAAAACTAAAACCAATGATTTTAAAGAAGAAAAACAAAGATGACTGCAGAATAACTGAATAGTATTTTCCTATCTACTATAGTTCTTAGTGCTACTAAGAGTCCTCACAGAAAGTTATGGCTAGTGAGAATTCCTTATAAACCAGAATTATGCTGTGTGCCCACAGTACAGGATGAGCCTAAGGATCTCTTTAATAATATTTGCAGGACTTCCCTGGTGGTCCAGTGGTTAAGAATCCGCCTGCCAATGCAGGGGACATGGGTTCGAGCCCTGGTCCAGGAAGATCCCACATGCTGTGGAGCAACTAAGCCCATGCGCCACAACTACTGAGCCTGCGCTCTAGAGCCCACGAACCACAACTACTGAGCCCAGGTGCCACAACCACTGGACCCCACGCACCTAGAGCCCATGCTCCACAACAAGAGAAGCCACCACAGTGAGAAGCCCGCGCACCACAACTAGAGAAAGCCCATACACAGCAACGAAGACTCAACGCAGCCAAAAATTAAAAAATAAATAATAAAAATAAATTAATTTAAAAAATAACATTTGCATTTCCATGGCAAGGTCCTTTTAATGAAGGCTTTGCTACTGAGCATTGATGACTTCCTTGAGTTCCTTTGTCAAATGGATAGCAGATGTCCATAAAAATCAATAAAGTGACAAGAATTGACCACTGTGTTAATTCCTACTAAAATGGCTATAACCACTTTATGGGTTGGTGAGTGTGGGGAGGTGGGAGTACAGGGACGCAATATAAGTCATATTATGTTAACGACCATTCTCTCTTAATCTTGGAGGAGAAAATGCTCCATTTTTTCTCACCCACCAGATGTATTCATATGCTTATTTATTCCCAGGAAGAATAATACACACTCAGCTCACTCTCCCTACATCTACATTGTATACCAACTATATACTCTAGAAATAGAGTGGACTGGCTTTAAAGAAAAACTTGGTTTATGATTCCATTTAATCAGCATAAACACCTTGAAGAACTGAATTGAAAGTTCTGCTTGTCAAAATCTACATACCCTTTTCAAAAGAGGAAGGAAGATTTAAGCACAAATTTGGAATCACTAGGATATTAAAACCACCACAACAAA
The DNA here is from genome assembly GCF_028023285.1 of Balaenoptera ricei. Taxonomy (NCBI): domain Eukaryota; kingdom Metazoa; phylum Chordata; class Mammalia; order Artiodactyla; family Balaenopteridae; genus Balaenoptera; species Balaenoptera ricei. The sequence goes on from NC_082640.1 coordinate 68,984,593, forward strand.
AAAAAAACCCTTAGTGACAGATGTGATACTACAATTGAAGACATCAGTTGTTTTCTCTCTCTCATACCTTATACCTTAAAAAAAAAACACAAAATTTTCCTTTCATCACATCTAATGTGTATGTTGCTGCATTCTCCAAATGTGCATAAAGCTAGGCTGAGCAGACGTGTAAAATTAAACAGTAGTTAGTAACATTAGGCCAACTTCCAAATGAATTCAGACATTTTGGGAATATTAAAAAATGCAAAGGGAGGTTCCTTTTGCAACATTCAACAGTTATCTGATTATTCTTCTCATGCGTTCTGTTAATAGACTAGGAGACTAATTGCTGATGCACTTACCAATCCCTTATTTAAAGTTTCACTTTCAAGGTACGTAAAGCACTCTCTTAAGGAACAGTGCATGAGGATATTTGAAATGTTAATAAAAGGAAGGGATGCAATTGTATAGAAAGTGAAGGTTTTGCAATTAACTAGAGTTAAGAAAAATAAGATCCTGTCATTTCCAAATACTATGAAACACCGTTTTACATGTTTGGTAAACATTATTCACAAAAATACAATACCAAGTTTATAATCTAAATCAGAGTAGTTAAGGAAGAAAAAAATTTTTAAGTAACATTTATAAAGCAGCCATCTTACTGACTACCAAATATATCACCTGGCTTAAATATTAGATCATTTATTCACTTTAAAAATCAAGGTATAGGGAGAGCTCCCCACCCTACCCCAAATTAAGTCAGAGCTTGGAAGCTCAGTACATACCTCTATGTAAAATCTTTAAACTCCACAAATAAGTAAGGCCTTTAACGACCTAAATTGAGAAAGAGAAAACAGGACAATGATGGTTTTTATAAGGAACTTTCCACATTTAAACACATAATCATATCAGCCGTAATTTCTTCCTTCCAAAGTCTGTTAACCAACACTCATTTATTGAACACCTCCCATTTCTGTGTCAGGCGCTGTGGGGACACCGAATGTATAAGCTACAGGTTCCTTCCTTTAATGAGCTCACAGTGTTCTGAAGATAAGGTACAATGAATGAAAGAAATGGATATGTGTGCACATAATATGACCTGGAAGTCCATTGACAAAGTTCTCAGTGGTGGTGTGGGCAGAAAGGAGAGGGACCGGAAAAAGGGACAAAGATTTTCACTTATTTTCTATACTTCTGTACATGAAAAAAAATTTTTTTTAAGTCATGACATTTATGACCAAGGAGAGACATTTTTAAAAAACTTAACTAATGAAGGCAATGGGTGGACTAAAGACTGCTTCCCCTGACAGTAGTCAGGAAGGCTTTACCAGAGTGCCAGGCCCTGAGTAACAGATTCAATTGATGTGAAGAAAAGTGAAAAAAGCATCCAAGCCAAGGTAAAAATATATGATCAGTGTTGGGGCAGTGTATTCTTCAAAAATATCAAGGTTGTGGAAGACAAACACTGAGACACTGTTCTAGATTAACAGAGACTAAACAGACATGACAACTAAATGCAACGTATAATCCAAGACTGGATGCTGGACTAGAAAATTTTTTTCTTTTGGTCTATAAAGGGTATTATTGGACAACTGGCAAAATCTGAATAAGGACTGTTGATTAGATAATAATGATGTATCAATGCTCATTTTCTGATTTTGATCCATATACAGTGATGATGTAAGAGAATGTCCTTGTTCTTAGGAAATACACACCTGGAGTAATTAGGAGTAAAGGGTCATGATATTTGCAACTTATTCTCAAATGTTTCAGGAAAAAAATCTGTACATATATATTTAACCAAATGTGGTTAATTGTTAACAATTGGGGAATCTGGGTGAAGCATCTTTGGGAATTCTTAGTATTACTCTCACCAGTTTTCTGGAAGTTTAAAATAATTTCAAAATACAAAGTTTCCCCCAAATATTTTAAATGCTATTAGGGTAGGAAACAACAAAGTATATCAAGATGATGATCCTCACAAGCCAGTCTGACTGATGCAAGTATGTGTGGAATCATGTAGACAACATTGAAAGGGCAAGTAAAAGAAATAAAATGAGAAAATACAAACATCTGAGTTAGATTTTAGATTTTTTTTAATTTAACAGACTGAGTTAAGAGTAATTAGTCGAATAAGGTACTGAAGAGAACATGTTTCCAAGACCCTAAGTACAGGGGTTGTAAGTGCTACCTTCTGTACGGGAAATTTAATCATTAAAAGCTTTAAAAATCTTTATATAGAAATTGCTGTAAAAGGAGATGCATATGTTTTTATTCATACCCACTGACCCTGTATGCACATGAGTGTGAACTTACCAATTTCAAGGTTGACTATTTATAATTAGGTATCAGATACAATGAACACACCACTATTATTAAAAATTTACTGTAAGAATTTTAAGGTACCCATCATTATAGAAATTTTTAGGTGAGTCAGTAATACAAGAAAAAGAAAAACTACCATTATGAGAAGTAACTGAGTAATTTACATATCTTGAGAATGATGAAAAGAGGGTCGGAGCTAAATATGCAAGGATTTTAGTTGATCAAAAAAGACCAAGGGCAATATTAAAAATAGAAATGCCAAGGGAAAAACCCAATTTCCAAATACTAAAGGTCTAGAAGAAGATAAAATCTATATCAACTAATGCTGAGCAGAAGTTAACATATTTTAATTGTTCTCACTGAGTGGAATGTACTCTTGAAAAATTTGCTAACACATTATAATCAATTCTGTGATATATTTTTCTATTTTAAGAGAACAGAATACATATCTATAGCAAATGATTTCTTCCAGGATTCAGACTAAGTGGCATTACAATAAAACATATGTACTCTGAACAGTAAGATAGTAAAAAAAGAAAATATGAAAATAGGAATAACTAACACAGAAGGAAGAAACAGGACAAAAATATTCCCTTAAATGCTTATGAAAATAACATCAATAATAAAAACAATTTTTTCTTCGAGTAGTAGGACAAGGTCATCTTATTTAGCTGGAAGTAATCACCCTCTGAGCTCTGGAAATAGGGTTAAAGTTCTCAACTTATAAGCTTAGTTGCATATTTTAAAGCTCTCCCATTAAAGATAACTAACTCACCACTGAAAATTAGTCCCACAGAAAATGAATAATCAGAAAACACACAGGGGAAGGAAATCCACCATATTCAGATTATCAGGCAGAGGAAAAGTAAAACAAATACTGATTTTATGATACTTGCTAAATTTATAAGTTTTGTTGGAGATTCAAAAAGAAAATATTATTCTTCTAACTTTATCAAAATAGACTACATTTTCCTTTAGAAGAAGAATAAACCATGGGGAGCTAGAAATCTGTCCACTGAAAATCTAGAGGGTATTATTGGTATTCAGTAAGCTAGGTTTCACAATGACTTGACAACGCCTTGACACTAAAAGTACTTATATCTGCTGTCAGTCACTCACTCCTTGACATGTCAAGTGCACAGCCTTTCAGGGACAACTTCAATCAACATTAGCACTCAAAATACAGTACACAGTGTCACTGCTTCAGAAATGAGAGGAAAAATAAAATGTGTTAGATGGCAGGGAAAGGCAGAAAGGCATTCCTCTTTATAGGAGACCAGATTCCAGCGGAAAGTAATAAAAATCACTGAGCAAGCTCTAAGGCTGAAATCAACCAGTTTATATGGATTTCTTTTTCTGGGAAAATATTCTTTTGCCATACATCCATCAAGAGAAAATTTGAACAACATACCATAAAGGCTGACAGGGGTCTATCCTGTAATGAATGTTGGATCTGTGGACCTGTATAGCATGCCAGACTATTAGAACCTGGAAAATAAAGTTACTTTGGGGAGGAAGAGATGCCTAGATGTGGTTCTAAGACATGAAAAGAATCTGAAGCAGTTGTATGTGTTACTCTAGTATTCTCTCATTCATACTTCTCTTTTTTACTTTTAAACCTCATTCTCCCTTTCATTTCTTCCTCTTCTTTTTTCTCATTTTCTTAGGAAAGCAGAGTGAAAAGGTATGGGGCCTGGAGTCAAACTGCCCTGGGTTCTAATTATTACTGACTAGCTACATGATATCTCTAGGCAAGCTGTTTAACTTTTCTACACCTCATCTTGCACTTGTATAAAATATGTACAATCATCTGTAGAGTTACTGTGAAGGGTAAATGACATAATATTTGTATATAAAACATTTATCAATGATTTTCATAAAGAAGTACTCAATATACACCTATTTCCCTCCTCTCTCCTGATTCTGTTCCTTCTGACTTGGCAAAAGAACCCATGTGCTTCCTTGGCCTCCCTGAGGGAACTCAAGGGAATGATGTTGATGCTGTCTTCAGAACACTAGAGGAGTGATGGTCAAGGATACAGGGAACCCAATCAGGCTGTGAGAACATTTACTTTACAAATCATGTCCTACAAACCATCAATCTGCTAGTCTTATTATTTTGATTGGTAGAACCCTTCCACTGGTGTTTGTTAGTTGCAGCAAAGGATTATCCAACTCTGTAGTCTACTAAAATTTCATTAAAAAAACACACTTTGGAAGTATTATACAAGCTTAGGCCCTAGCAGAGTTTATAAAAAGTAGCAGATGAAGAGTAAAATTATCAAAACCATTTTTTTTTTTTTTTTACTCTGGCCACAGGCAATTTTCATTACTATGACCTGATAAGCCATAAAAGCTGGTGATATTGGACACATTTTAGAAAAAAAAAAAACCAGCCTCCTTTTTTAAAATGTAAGGGTTAAATGCAAATAATGCTTTGGGCTAGCACTTATTTCAAATGCCTTTCACTAAAATCACTGTCATATTTTCAATTAGGTAAGCCCTGCATTGAAGCTGGATTTTTTTTTTTTTTTTTTTTTTTTTTTTTGCTGACTCCATTCACTTCACAGGCTTCCCACTCCAGTAGAATTGAAAAGACCGATGGCCTTGTGTGGCTGCCCTACACAAGAGGGAGGCAAGATTTATGAAGCCCAGGAAGAACAAGCTCCTCTACTGAAGAAGGCAGGTTCCTATTTTAGCCAAGTTTGATAGATAATTGAGTATAGAACTCATACTTTTTGCTTTTTCAATTGGTATCCCTCCTTTTTTTTTTTGCCCTTTAATATACATGTTTTCAAACTTTAGAGCTAAGAACTGCCAAAAGCCACAAAGCATTCATTCCCCCCTGAGATTAAAAGAGGAAATGAAATATTTTTATTTTCATCTAAAATAGTGCTTTAAGTAGTCAAATTTCATACTCATCTACCTAAACATGTAGATTAGAAGCTACTTAGCAGCAATAGCATCAGGAAAGAAAGTTCTCATCACCCTGGGCAGTTCTCACTAATAATTAGAAAGAAAAAAGGAAAGCTGTGAATTACAATGAACTAAGACTAAATAAGTGTCCATGTTGGATTAAAGGGTTTGTGTTGTCAGTCTGATGTATAATGAATGTGAAAATCAGCCATTTAATTAAATAGTACATGGTATAATCACTTTGTTCTGCACTAAACTGCTTAAGTTATCAGAGCGCCTTTAGTTTAGCAACTGTTTACTATTACATCACCCACGACTTCTCTTAGACACTGTTTAGCCTATGTTATTCCAAATTTGAAATCTGGAGTTTATATAGTAATGTTAGTTTAGTTGATATAGTTCATCAGTTTAAATTAGTGAATATAGAAAAAAGGAAATCACAAAGGGTATAAACTCCAGATATACATGGTGAAAAAATTAAAAACCAAGTACATAAAAAGTCTGCAAAAATCTTTAAGACTAAAGTAGTATTTTCTTATGGATCGTTTTATTTTAATAATTTAGGCTTTAAAAGTATTTTCTAATCATATGCCTATAACTACAAAATGTCCCTAAAACAGCTTTCTTTCTGAAGATCGTGGAAATTTTACTGGTTAACAAGAGTAGTAAGGTCCCTGCAAACACATGAAACTAGAACAGGTCAGAATATGCAGGAAATTCCCTGGCAGTCCAGTGGTTAGGACCCGGCCCTTTCACTGACAGGGCCCAGGTTCGATCCGTGGTCAGGGAACTAAGATCCCGCAAGCCACACGGCGTGGCCAAAAAAAAGAATATCCATAAGCCTGAAAACTATCATGTGTCTATGTCATTATTGTAGGTTGGTCTATGAAAAGAAGAAAGGAAAATAATGATAAGAGAGTTAAGAAAGCCCTGGCAGTCAGCATGGATTGAAGAAAAAGAAAAAAAAAATCCTGAGGATATAAGGAGAATAATGTTTGACTATAGAGATTAAATCACCCAGATTTCATAGAGTTGAAGCCATATACTCACCGCCACTGCAATTCTTCCAAGGACATGCTCTGGAATTTTTCTATATACATCCAAAGATCCCCCTGTAGAAACAAACATGTTGTGTTACAACAAATGAAACTACTAGAAAAGTGCACTGGGCCCCTCCTCTGTGGATCCATTGTGAGACTTCTTTTTCTCTACTGACATCATGCATTGGATGTCTAGAGTAAAATTAGCTTTTTAGTCCAATTTTATCAATATTTATGACATAATCATACTTTCAGATGAAGCATAACTAGATACTTTCATTTTATTCTCAAGTGTATAATCACATATATGTAAAAACTGAAGGAACGTAGTGAAGGACAGGCTAAGAATCTGTACTTTATGTAAACTTAAATACATACGCAAAACTAAAGATCAATAGGACAATCATATCTAGGTATCTAGCTTGTGTTAACAGTTTTCTCAAAGGTAAACCAGGACCCTATCTTAGAATTTTCATATTAACCAAACAAAAGCTGGTGCGTATAAAGTTCAAAATACACCTAAAAACTAATAAAGTAAAATAGTAATGTTAACATCTATCTAAATGAATGTTACCCTTCAAATTAGGTACCATGACAAGCAATCAACATATTCCAAAGATACTATCTTAGAACAAAATGGTTTTTTCTTTCTTGGAAATTCTCTTTGATACAATTTTGAAAACCACTTTATGAGGCTAAAAAAAAAACTCCTTATGTCATAACATTTTTTCACTAAAATGGTATTCACTAACATCCTTCACCTTTACCAAATTCAGCTTTTGGTGGTTTCCAAAAAACAAAATCACTAGATTGTGAACATGATAAAGGCAGGGGTCATGTTGTTTGTTTTTAATTTTCATCAACCTAGAAATCAGCACAACTAACAGAGAGTACATATTCAATAAATATCTGTCAGATGAATAAATAAATAAATTTAAATCGCCATGAATTTTACCAGCTAGGTTAAGTTGCTCTGAAAACAGTTTCAAAAGAAGGGACTGCAAACCATTTGCAGCAACAATAACATCATTAAAATAATGGCATAACTTCCCCAGGAAACTATTTCAAAGGAACCAGTATTCATTTGGAAGTATAAATTTGAGTATGTTTGTTAAATTTTTAATCTTGATTTTTAATCAAGTAGTATAAGAATTTCAGGAAGATATGCAAAGAACCACTACTTTACTCACATTAATGATATGATTATATGAGAACTATTTTAACCACATGTAATAACCTTTCTTTGAGTCAAGGTGAGGTGTACAGTCTTTCAGTTCCATAAAGGAATTATCCAATATATTTGAGAAACAATTTTTGTTTCTATCAGAGGCTAAAAATTCATATTTAACAGTTTTACCACTAGATGCTTTATAAGTATGCCTCGTAAGATGTTGACATGGAGCATATTATCCTTTTCAAATGCAGTTAAGTCTATTTTGCAAATATAAATATTTTTATGTCAAGTTTTCCTAAAGCTGAACAGAGAAAAAATTATTTTTCCCTGTAAAAAATATTATACCAATATATATTCCATATATATAAAGATACTGGTTTTGTATTTATCTTGTTTAAAGCAGGAAAATGATCACTTCTTTCATTAACTTTGGCTTGTAGTTTCCAGATTCTGACAAGAAGCTGGAAAACCACAGTGTTAGTAAACCTTATGCTTTGGTTCTGGGTGCTACCAGGAAGAGAATGAAAAAAAGACACTTCTGCAATGAGGTGAGCCATCTTTATTTACTAAAATGGCATTTTTATTATAGATGCAAGAAAAGTGAAAACACGGTAGAAAAAACATTTCATGTTCTCATCGATCTTTCAAATGAACTGGCAGTTGCAAGGATGAACAATCTCAAGAAGATCAAGCTTTACATGGTGGTATTTGGAATCCTCAGAAATGTAGTTTAGTGGGCCAATCCCTTATGAAGTGAACAGCTTGAGTGGCTCAAAACTAGGAGGTGCAAATCTATTCACATACACTGCTAAGAAGTGCTAAGAGAAGATTTATTTTTACATAGGCTATAAATCAGGGCTTAATTAGCTAAATGGATAGTAGTCAACAAGCTAAATCAAAAAACCAAAGATTACATTACTACCATTATTAGTGGAACAAGCCAAAAAAGAATCCCATTTTGAGGTAATTCACTGATTTTTCTAAATACCTATTTAATCTCAGTTATATCCCATTCTCCTTAGCTATCCATATGGGTAAATCTTCACATAGCTGGCTTTGTGTCATCACAGATTTATCCCGTCCTTGACATAATCATTAGAGAGAGATACTGTCGGAGGCAAAAAAAAATTGTGGCAGATCCACTTAGAATCAATAGTTCCTACTAAGCCGGATGAGTTCTCATGCAATTAAAATAACTCTTTATCAGGCTAAAAATGGCAGAGGGTTTTCAGTTGAATTTTTACTGAGTTTTACAATCATTTCTATCCTATAGGCCTAGGCAATCTTTAGACTCATCAAATCATCAAACATTAGTGCTGGAGGGACCTTAAAGATCAGCCCAATGACTTTATTTGACAGAGGAGGGAAACTGAGTCCAGAGAGGTGGGTGTTCTAGTCACAGCCACGAGTCAGTTGATGCCAGAACTCGGAAAAGATCTGAACCTTTGAACTGCAAAGATCTAAAAGGTTTCCCCATAACATCACATAGCTTGAGAATCACACGTGAACTTTTTAGTCTCACTGCAATGTGATATTACTATGTGACACATACTCAGAGAGACAGTTTAATCTTAGCTGAGGCATTGGTATTCAAGGCATATAGATACTCATTTATCTGTTGAATGGTTGCTTTGAACCTTCTCCTCATGATTCCAAGGTCACTGGTTTACTCTCTGTGACCTGTCACTTCCTCGGGTTCCCTGGCCTCAGATCATCCCTAGCCAGTCATTTCCTTGCATGCCACTATCCACCACGGGAACCGGGAGGAAGAGTGCTAACAGAATAGCAAAAAATCCATGTCAATTGCCAAACAACTACACATTTCTGTTGATGAACTGGGGGTATCATCTTCATGTATTTAAGCCAAAAGAACTCATGGGGTAAGGTCTGTGCTTATCCTAATACAGGGCTACAATATAAAGTAGTGTCTTGCATGTGGGATAAACAGATATGTAGTAAATGAACAAGCAACATTAGTTTCATATTCATCCCAACATTTTCCTTAAAATGATCATGATTATTATTAATACTAACAAAATTGAAATCTGGAGCCACAAGCAAAAATTTCAGAAACTCTCTTAGTCTCTTCCAGTTGAAAAAAATAAAGAGCCATTTCTTTCTTTGCAACATGGGTTTTGGGGGAAACAACTTATTCCCATGATGGTAATCCAAATACATGTACACAGATTCTGAGATGCTATATTTGGGTATTTCTGAGTGAATTTAATTTTGACTTAATGAGAAGGCCTATCACATCACTCCCCTACTTGAAACCTTCCAATACATCCTAACAAATTCAGACTGAAACATAAATTCCTCACCATGACTTACAAGGCCTACACAATCTAGTTTCTGCCTATTTCTCTGGCCTCCTGTCTGGCCCCAGGTCCTCTCATCACTACTCTCAAGTCACCATGGCCTTCCTGTGGGGCCTGATTACACCAAGCTTGCTTCCCACCTTAGAGCATTTATACTTGATCCTCTGCCTTGAAGATCTTCCCCATGACCTTCCCTGAGCTGGCTCACCGACATTAAAGTCTCTGCTAAAATGCCACTCCCATAAAGAAGCCATCCCTTGGACTTAGAGACTGTCATACAGAGTGAAGTAAGTCAGAAAGAGAAAAACAAATATTGTATATTAATGCGCATATGTGGAATCTAGAAAAATGGTACAGATGGACCAGTTTGCAAGGCAGAAATAGAGACACAGATGAAGAGAACAAACCTATGGACACCAAGGGGGGAAAGTGGTGGGGGGGGTGAGGGTGGCGGTGGTGGGATGAACTGGGAGATTGGGAGCAACATATATACACTAATATGTATAAAATAGGTAACTAATAAGAACCTGCTGTATAAAAAATAAATAAATAAAATAAAATTTTTTTAGTTAAAAAAAAAAAAAGAAGCCATCCCTGACCGTCCTATATAGCAGCGGTCCCCAAACTTTTTGGCACCAGGGACCAGTTTTGTGGAAGGCAATTTTTCCACGGACGGTGGGGTGTGGGGATGGTTCAGGTGGTAACGTGAGCAATGGGGAGTGGTGGGGAGCGGTGGGGAGCGATGGGGAGCAGCAGATGAAGCTTCGCTTGCTCACCTGCTGCTCACCTCCTGCTGTGAGGCCCGGTTCCTGACAGGCTGTGGACCAGCACTGGACGATAGCCCGGAGGTTGGGGACCCCTGCAGTATAGCACCTCCTCTCCTTATTAGTCATCATCTACCCTGCTTTAGGTTCTAACTAGACTTATCCCTCTCTGAGAGTGTACTGTATGTTTCTTGTCTCCCCTTCTAGAATTTAAGCCCCATACCAACAGGGATTAAGTCTTGTTCACTGTTGTCCCCCAAGTTTAGAACAGTGTCTGAAAGAAAGTGCTCAATTACTACTTGGAAATAAACAACTAATATAAGATTAAAATAAATAATGAGAATTTACACTAACAGAACAGAACTAGGGTTGAGACAAAGTTGTCGAGAAGTTTAATTGAGATAGGAAGGGAAGAGAAGGAATGATAGAGGATGGCACATAGTTTTTGGTCCATGTATTTTTGAGGAATATTTTGTTTATTACAGAGAGAATGAAGGTCCAAAAGAGAGAGGGTGGTTAATGGAGAAACTCCACCATGGGGATGCACATGTAAAGGGACTGACTTTAAACAGCTTTTCATGTGAGAGGTGCATCAGGTGTGTGCAGTTGTTGCTAAGCTATAGGTGGAAAAGCAAGGAATTATGAGAGCTCATACCTGATGGTCTATGTTGTCTCTAAATGAGAAAGAGGTAGGTAAAATCTGGGGGAGGGTAATAAAGTTTTATAGGAGCTGATGTGGGAAATAGCAGAGAAGATGGGAATGGGGGAACAAAACTTAAGAAGTAGGAAATTTTATTGTTCAGGGACCAGTTAGGGTGGAGTAAAGGGAAGCTGCCAACAGCAGTAGAAGGGCTTCAGGCAGCTCAAGTCAAGAGAGTGAGGAGTCTCAAAAAAGAGGTTAAATGTAGGTTATAAAGTGAATATTTTAAGATAAGGACTTAAAGTATTAAAATGTAACTAAAAGGTGACATCACTGAAAACAGCAGGGTAAGGTCCTCTGAAAATTCTCTTCTCCACAAAAGCAATGAAAAAACAGACAAAAATTGTCAGAATCAACTTTTTCAGAACTCTTGAAATTAGCCAAAGGATTGTAGCACCCCAAAATTGTTTATTCAGGACAACGCTTGAATCTTGGTAAGAAAAGCAAGCTTTGTGGCATTTTTACTTGCCCTATTCCCACTGCCTGATCTCCAGCTTCAGTGCAGCCTTGAAAACCAGCAGCCTGCCATCACAGTAAACTCCAGCAGCCTGATAGCCACTACACAGGCAGAACTGAGTTGGTGCTCCTTCATATCCACATTCTCATAGGAGTTTCACTTCTGACCTGTTTGGGGGTTCCCTGGAAGACCCCACTTGCAATGCTGTCTTTATTTACACCTTATACAAAAAACCTTTTCCTTAGGGGCATTTACTGGAAACAATTAGAAGCAATCAATTAACTCTGTAACTTACTGAGGTGGTGGATAACGGTTTAGGTAAACAATAGGCTAACCAAAAGTCTTAAAAGGAAAACCTGGGGAATGAGATGTCAATAGAGGCTTTGAGGGACTTCCCTGGTGGTACAGTGGTTAAGACTCTGCCTGCCAATGCAGGGGACACGGGTTCGAGCCCTGGTCTGGGAAGATCCCACATGCCGTGGAGCAACTAAGCCCGTGCGCCAAGGCTACTGAGCCTGCGCTCTAGAGCCCGCAAGCCACAACTATTGAGCCTGAGTGCCACAACTCCTGAAGCCCGCACGCCTAGAGCCCGTGCTTCAACAGAAGCCACTGCAACAACAGAAGCTACCGCAAGGAGAAGCCCGCGCACTGCAACAAAGAGTAACCCCCGCTCGCCACAACTAGAGAAAGCCCGTGCGCAGTAACGAAGACCCAACGCAGCCAAAAATAAATAAATAAATAAATAGATTTATTGGAAAAAGAAAAAATAGAAGCTTTGAAAAGCTGCAACATATTCTTGGGAATCTAGGATATATGCATGCACAAGGCCATGTGCATGCTCAGGAAGGCCTGGAGGAGGCTTTCAGCAGTCACCTTGGGCTGAACATGAGGCTCAGCACAAGCAGGAAGCAAAGACGAAGGCAGAGTTACCAACTGGTGGGAGAGTACTAGACTTATCCCTCTCTGAGAGTGGGAGAGTACTGAAGGTGTGCCCCAACACACTCAGAACCCTTCAGCAAAGACTGGGAGACTTATTAGCCCCAGGCATTTAAGGAAATCTCTGTCTAATCATTAGTTGACCAGTAAGCTAACTGAAAGAGGCTTCAGTGGCTATACACTGGAGACAGAAACACTACAGAATAGTTTACTATTCTGTAAACTATTCTGAAACGTCACTAAACAAACATATCCAACAAAAACAAACCCTGGGGATGAGGGAGAATCTGATTTCTAGAGTTAACACATTATATAATTTAAAATATCCAGTTTTCAACAATAAAAGAGACATGTAAAGAAACAAAAAGGTATGACCCATACACAGGAACAAAAGCAATTAACAGAAACTGTCCCTAAAAAAGCTCAGATGTTGGACTTACTGGAAAAAAAATCTTTAGTCAGCTATGTTAATATACATCCATATAACTAAAGGAAACCGTCTGTAAGGAACTAAAGTATGAGGATGATGTCTTCCCAAATACAGGCTATCAATAAAGAGGCAAATTACACACCCTCCCAAACATACACATATACATACATATACATATATATACACACATATATACAAATCCTTCTCTCACTATCTCTCTCTCTCTCTGTGTATATATATATATATACACACACACAGATATATAAAATAAAGTCTGGAGCAAAGCTTTTGTACGCTACTGAAAGGAAGTTGATATTAATCTGCTAAGTTGTTGATATTAATCTGAATAAGTTAAGATGATAACTGTAATCTCTAGGGAAACCAAACATACATCTTAAAAATACAGTAAAAGAAACCACAAGATAATTTAAACAGTACATTAGAAAATATCTATTTAATATAAAAGAAAGCAGTAATGAAGGAACAGAAGAACATAAAAGACTTAAAGAAAACAAGTAGTAAAATGGCAGATATAAATTCTAGCTTGTCATTAATTACATTAAATGTAAATGAATTAAACACTCTAACTGAATGAGAGACTGACAGAATGGATAAAAAAATTATCCAACTCTATGCTGCCCATAGGTAATGCACTTTCAAAGTGCAAATAGGTTGAAAATAAACAATGGCAAAAGACATAACAAGCAAACAGTAATCGATAGGGAACCGGAATGACTATACTAAATTAGACAAAATAGACTCTTAGGCAAATGCTGTGACTAGAGACAAAGAAACACATTTTATAATGATAAAACAGCCAATTCATCAAGATGATATAACAATTACAAACATACATGCACCTAACAACAGAATGCCAAAATATGTGATGCATAAACTGACAAAACTGAAGGGAGAAAGAGACAACCAAAAAAATACCCCATTTCAATACCCACTTTCAACAGTAGATAGAACAATTTGCACTAAAGATTAACAAGGAAATAAAATGCTTAACTCCATAAACCAATTAGTCCTGACACACATCTCAAGAACACTCCACCCAGTGTCATGGACATACATACACTACCAAATATAAAATAGCTAGCTAGTGGGAAGCAGCTGCATAGCACAGGGAGATCAGCTCGGTGCTTTGTGACCACCTAGAGGGGTGGAATAGGGAGGGTGGGAGGGAGGGAGATGCAAGAGGGAAGAGATATGGGAACATATGTATATGTATAACTGATTCACTTTGTTATAAAGCAGAAACTAACACACCATTGTAAAGCAATTATACTTCAATAAAGATGTTTAAAAAAAAAAAAAAAGAACACTCCACCCAACAACAGCAGAATACATTTTTCTCAGGTGCACATGGAACATGCTCCAGGACAGACAATATTTTAGGGCATAAAACAAATCTCAATAAATTTAAAAGGACTGAAATCATACAAAGCATGTTCTCTGACCTCTAAGGAATATTAGAAATCAGCAACAGAAAGACAAATTCAATGTGGAAAATGACACACTCCTAAATAAAAATGGGTCAAAAGAGAAATCACAGGGATTATCTTTGTGGGGAATTAGAAAACACTTCGAGATAAATGAAAATGAAAAAAACAACATATCAAAACTTCTAGAGTGCAGCTAAAGAGGTGCTTAGAGGGACATGTATACCTGCAAACGCCTACATTAAATAAGAAAGATCTCAAATCAATATCCTAACTTCACAGCTTAAAAATACAGAAAAAGAGGAGCAAACTAAAAACAGAGCTAGTAGAAATTAATAAGTATCAGACCAGAGATCTAACACAATAGAAAAACAAAAGAGAAACATCAAAGAAATCAAGAGTTGGTTTTTGAAAAAGACAAAGAAACTGATCAACTTTTAGCTACCCTGACCAAGAGAAAAAGGGATAAGACTCAAATTAATAAAATCTGGAATGAAAGAGAGAACATTAACACTGACTTTACCAAAATAAAAATGATTACAAAGGAATACTAGGAATAATTGTTTACCAACAGATTAGATAATCTAGATGAAATGAACAAACTTCTAGAAAGCCACAAAGTACCAAAACTGACTCAAGAAGAAATAGAAATTCTGAATAAACCTAAAACTATAACTAATAAAGATACTGGTTGGTAATTTAAAAAACTACTCACAATATTAATCTTAAAAAGAAAGTAAATTCTGACATATGCTACAACATGGGTAAATCTTGAGGACATTATGAAAAGTGAAACAAGCCAGTCCCAAAAAGACAAATACTGTGCAAGTTCACTTAGCTGAGGTATCCAGAGTAGCTCAACTCATACAGACAGAAAGTAGCATATTTGCTACCAGGGGTTGGGAGTAGGAGGCAAAGGAGAGTTATGGCTTAATGGGTATGGGGTTTCAGTTTCGCAAGCTGAAAAGAGTTCTGGAGATGGACGGTGGTGGTTGCATGGTAATGTGAATGCACTTAATGCTGCTGAACTACACACTTAAAAATGGCTAATATGGTAAATTATATCTGTATTATACCACAGTTTTTGAAAAACTTTTGGGAAAGACAGTCTTATGCACACAGTCTTGCTAATCCTACTTGGCCACATAAGAATGGGCCTTGGGGCTGGAACACTTGCTTACCAAGAGATAAAGAGGCCACACAACCTGTGCTGGGTTTATCTCCTTGTTTTGGAATATCTTTCCCTGTTTTAGGCTCAATGTGTACTCCTTTGTCCTGACTAAGCATGTGCATCAATGGACCTTAGGCATACCTCCAGCTTTCAGTATTTCTGACTCCAGGGGAGTAGGGCAGGGTGGGGGGTACTTTTGCTGCAACACAGATGGGTATGTGCAGGCCAAGTGCCCTGCACAGACTGCCAGGAGGGACCTGCTGTTGGCCACTGGGAACTGACACCCACTTCTAAAGCTGATCTTGCTCTTTTTTTTTTATGTGAGTAAAGCACTGTTTAATCCAGTGCTTGATTGTACTCTGTTTTTCTTGGCAACTCCAATACCAAGATGCAGTGGGCAGCAGTGCTTGGACTTCTCCTAATGATAGACAACAAATGCCACCTGACCACAAAAACTACTCACAAAGAAAACCCCAGGACCAGATGGCTTCACCGGTGAATTATACCAAACGTTTTAAGAAGAATTAACATCAATCTTTCACAAACTCTTCCAAAAAAAGCAGAAGAGGAGGGAACACTGTCCAACTCGTTCTTTGAGGACAGAATTATCCTGATATCAAACTCACACAATGACATTACAAGAAAAGAAAACTGCAAACCAATATCACTTAAGAATATGGATGTAAAAATCCTCAACAAAATACTAGCAAATTGAATCCAGCAACATATAAAAAGGATTATACAGGACTGATTCAATATGCAAAAATCTATTCATGTAATACACTGTAAGTATGGAATAAAGGACAAAAAAACACATGATCATTTCAATAGACAAAAAAAGCACTTGACAAAATCTAATGCCAATTTATGATAAAAATACTCAACAAACTTGATAAATGACATCTACCAAAAACCCAAAGCTAACATCATACTTAATGGTGAAAGACGGAAAGCTTCCCTTCTAAGGAGCAAAAGAAGGATGTCTACTCTCACTACTTCTATTCAACACTGTACTGAGGGACCTCCCTGGTGGTCCAGTGGTTAAGAATCCGTCTTGCAATGCAGGGGACACTGGTGCAATCCATGGTCAGGGAACTAAGATCTCACATGCCACGGGGCAATTAAGCCTGCACGCCATGACTAGAGAGCCCTTGTGCTGCAACTAATGACCCTGCGCGCCACAACTAGAGAGAAGCCTGTGCACTGCAACAAAGAGCCCACGTGCCGTGACAAAGGATCCTGGGTGCTGCAACTAAGACCCAATGCAGCCAAAAAATAAATAAATAAATATTTTTAAAAAAAATTTTAAAAAAACAAAACAAAAAACCACTGTCCTGAAAGTTTTAGCCAGGGTAATTAAGCAAGAAAAAGAAAAAAAGACATCCAAAATGGAAAAGAAGATGTAACACTACCTCTATTTTCAAATGACATGATCTTCTATATGGAAAACCCTAAGGAATCTATAAAAACCTATTAGAGTTTAAGGAACAAGTTTAGCAAACTGAATGCAAACTGGTGTAAAATGGAATGGAACAGTTTGGCAGTGTTAAACATAGAGCTACCATACGACCCAGCAATTCTACTCCTACTGACATACTCAAGAGAAGTGAAAACATATGTCCACAAAAAACTTGTACACAAAAGTACATAGCAGCATCATTCACAATAGCCAAAAAATGGAAACATCACAAATGCCCATCACTGATGAATGAGTAAAGAAAATGTGGTGATCTATACAATGGACTATTATGCAGTCATAAAAAGTAATGAAGTACTGATAAATTTTACAACATGGGTGAACCCTGAGAACATTATGCTAAGTGAAAGAAGCCAGACACAAAGGCCACATACTGTACGATTCCACTTATCTAAAATGTCCAAAATAGGGAAATCCATAGAGACAGAAAGTAGATTAATGGTTGCCAGGGACTAGAGGGAAGAGGGTATATGGAGTGACTACTAATGGGTAGGGAATTTGTTTCCAGGGTGATAAAAATGTTTTGGAATTAGTGGTGATGGTTACACAATCTTGTGAATATACTAAAAACCACTGAACTGTACACATTAGAAGGACCAATTTTATGGTATTTGAACATACCATCTTAATAAATACATTTTTTAATGTAACAAAAATTGAGGATTCAAAAAAGGATGATGAAAAGTCATAAAGTAATGACATGTACTGGCTCTATGAACCCACTTTTTCTAGTCAGTCTCCTTGAATACTAATTGTCATACTTCCCATATGTTTGTAAGACTTTTAATTCTTGACATCTACTATAACTAATTTAGAACACATTATTATAGTAAAAAGGTATCAATGATGGCCCATTAAAAAGTCTTGTGGGGGGCTTTCCTGGTGGTGCAGTGGTTAAGAATCCGCCTGCCAATGCAGAGGACACGGGTTCGAGCCCTGGTCCAGGAAGATCCCACATTCTGCGGAGCAACTAAGCCCGTGTGCCACAACTACTGAAGCCTGCGCACCTAGAGCCCGTGAGCCACAACTACTGAAGCCCATGAGCCTAGAGCCCATGCTCCGCAACCAGAGAAGCCACTGCGATGAGAAGCCCGCGCACCGCAATGAAGAGTAGCCCCTGCTCACCGCCAACTAGAGAAAGCCCGCGCACAGCCAAAAAAAAAACAAAGTCTTGTGGGGAATGAACTAATTGTATTATTAATATACTGAGAATCCCCCAAATGAACTAAGTATATTTTTTAAATGTTGAGGGGTTTTTTTTGGCCGTACTGCTCGGCTTGCAGGATCTTAGTTCCCCAACCAGGGACTGAACCCGGGCCACGGCAATGAAAGTACTAAGTCCTAACCACTGAACCACCAAGGAACTCCTAAATGTTGAGTTTTAATGAGCTAGACATTAAAAAATTGAATATGTGAAATTTAAAGACTGCTTTGATTTCAAATAGGTAAACAATAACAATGATGACATCATTTTACTGATAGGGTACCAAGAAATTTGCATTTTGCCAAAATATTCAGATCAAAAAAGATTTATCAAAATAGAAATGAATAAAAAATAAAGGAAGGAAGGAAGGGGCTAGAGTCCAAAGAAAACTAAACACATCTTGGCTAAACAGCTGTGTTGGAAAAAAATTTCTTTTCTTGCAATTAAGAACTGATTTCTGGGCTTCCCTGGTGGCGCAGTGGTTGAGAATCTGCCTGCCAATGCAGGGGACACGGGTTCGAGCCCTGGTCTGGGAAGATCCCATATGCCACAGAGCAGCTGGGCCCGTGAGCCACAACTACTGAGCCTGCGCGTCTGGAGCCTGTGCCCCGCAACGGGAGGGGCCGCGATAGTGAGAGGCCCGCGCACCGCGATGAAGAGCGGTCCCCGCACCGCGATGAAGAGTGGCCCCCACTTGCCGCAACTGGAGAAAGCCCTCACACGAACCGAAGACCCAACACAGCCAAAAATAAATAAATAAATAAATAAAGTAGCTATAAAATTTAAAAAAAAAAAAAAAAAGAACTGATTTCTTTCTAAAAGACACAGGACATTGCGTTAATAGATTTCTTTAAAAGAAAATCTGTTTTGGCTATTGAAACATTAAAAGAACAGAGCATCTGTTTTGCAAGTGAAGACAGATTGTATGGAAGAATCAAGTATCAAACCACCGATTAGACTAGTATTTAATCTGTTCTATTTAAATTTTCAATAAAAGTAAATGAAATTACATTCTTGAAATTATGGCTCGGCTATAAATATTTAACAACACGAACCCTTAACACTAAGATGTTTTAGAGCATAAAGGAGGTAATTATTAGTATATTTTCATTATTTTTAATTCTACTTGATACCTACATCAAAACCAGGTTTTAAAGCACTCTAATCCCAAAATCACTTTTAAAGTATTATAAAAGGGAAAACTCACCATCCATGAATTCTGTACATATTGAAATTCTGTTTTCCACGAAAAATGCACCATAAAACCCTATGATATATGATGAATCACACTGTAACAAAAATAAGACAAAAGTAGTTAATAGCCTGCAAGCCAATACCACAGGCATACTTTATAAGGAAAAATGACCAAGAAAAAAATTACCTTATAAAGAATTTCCAATTCAGACATAATTTGCTTCTGAAGTTCCAGTGTAATATCTAGTAGTATGACCTAAATATATAAAGGAATCAACATTCACACATTTATTCACCTTTGAATTAAATAGTCATATTCATTGTGAAATATAAAAACTAAAAAATATGGTGTTTCCTCTATTCATTCCACCTCTCTCCTCCCCACCACAACCTCCAGTAATACAAACTGTGTCCACATCTGTCTAACACTTTGTATTGGGGGAGGTGGTATAGAAGTGATTGATGGGATCAAAGAAAAAGCCAGGTCTCAAAGGTCAGTATTAACAGCTTTAAAAGTCAGTTAAGTTATAACACCCTTAATTTATACACCCTATTTTGGTCACATTGGTTATTTTGAGAAGAGGAAGATCGTAATGACCTTGAAACCATTAAAAAAATAATTGTCTTGTAATTCACACACTGGGCAAAAGCAGAGAGAATAATGAGTAAAAATAACATTTAAAGTAGATTTTTAGTTATAAGAGAAATAAGGAGTTTTAAAAATACGTCAGGTTTTTATATTCTTCCAGGTGGGTAATCTTTCTTTGCCAAAACTGTTATAAAATGTTGGAGCTTGAAGGAACCTCAGAAATGATTTCATCTAATTCCCTTCTTTTTTTAAAATTAATTAACTAATTAATTTTGGCTGCGTTGGGTCTTCGTTGCTGTGCGCGGGCTCTCTCTAGCTGTGGTGAGCGGGGGCTACTCTTCATTGCAGTGCATGTGCTTCTCATTGCGGTGGTTTCTCTTGTTGCAGAGCACGGGCTCTAGGCAAGCAGGCTTCAGCAGTTGCAGCACGTGGGCTCAGTAGTTGTGGCACATGGGCTTAGCTGCTCTGCGGCATGTGGGACCTTCCCGGACCAGGGCTCGAAACCATGTCCCCTGCACTGGCAGGCGGATTCTTAACCACTGAGCCACTAGGGAAGTCCCTAATTCCCTTCTTCTAGAGGAAGAAACCAAGGTTCTGAGGAGTCATGAGGCCCAGCAATGTCAGGGCCCCTCCCTGATTCCAAGGACCATGCACTTTCCCGTATGCCCTGAGGCTTTATGGTTTTCCTTAAAATATCAACCACTGAGTCAAATTCATAACATAGAAATGTACAATGGTGTATTTATAAACTTACCTAGAACAAATTCTAGTTTATTTCAAACACTTATTTTTTTAAGAAAGAAGACCGTCAACCATTCAAATTTTACTTAGCATTTCCTGTGAAGCCAATTCAAGGGAAATTGTTTTTTACTTAAAATAGACAGTGATGATAATAAAATAACTGGAAGATAATTTCTAAGATTTGTGGCAGAGTTTCTGACTCTAGACATTTCTAGATAAAAACTTAACATTCAGGATTACCAATAATAGTCTAATTAAACACCATCCAACACTGAACCACATTTTGTATTACAATGGCAGAATATGTGTGTGTGTGTGTGTGTGTGTATACACACACACACACACACACACACATATATATATAATCAATACTGGAGGAAAAAACATAAATTTTGAATTGCAAACTGCTGATAGAGCAAGGAAAGAAAAGGATAATCTCTAAAACACATATTTTATAGTCCTGACATCCATTGGGGGGAGGATAAAATGAGTACAAAAAGGCATAGCAGTTTCTATCAAGAGTTTGCTTTAGGGTTATTTATAAAAGCTCTGACTAAAACTAGACTGTAAGTGTAATGCAAAACTGCCAAGAAGCATTTAAACATTTCTCCCAATCAATAGTCATTTGCCACAATATTCACTTACATTTTTGTTCCTGTATAAAATTTAGCAACAAAATTAATTCATCTAGTGTTGTTTTAATTCTATGCCATAAAATATTAGAGCTATTCACCCTACTATGTCAAGTACAGGGAATCTTTCAACCTGAAAAACTCTGCTAAAAGGAGTAAGGTATTATTTACCTTAAAGCAGTGGTTCTCAACCTTGGCCTCACATTATAACTACCTTTATATCTAGGTGTTTATATAAATATATAAGGACACTTCTAACAAATCCTGATGCACAGGGCTTACTCCAGAATAAGGGAATCAGAATCTCTAGGGTTGGGCCCACATCTCTGCATTTTGAAAAAATTTCCCAGATGATTTGTAACCCACAGTAAGGTTGAGAATCCCTTATATAAGGTTTAAAAAATGCCGTTTATCCAGTGTTTAGCATGACTAACTACTAAGATATATTGCACCTCCAGGCCCCCAATCAAGAAACAACATGATTCCACAAGGCTAACCAAAACCTTGTTATTAACCCAAAACTACCAGCTATGAACATATTCTCTTCACAGAGAACCTTAATTGGGCTCCTATGGCCTCAAATAAAGTTAAAATTCTAGCACGACAGTCAAGGAATTCTTTCACAGTCTACCTCCAACTTGTTATTCTAGCTCCTTCTCCCACTACTCCTTACCACAAACCCAATCTACATGTAAAACCAGATGATTTCTACCGGTCCACACGCATGTCCTGTGCTTTCCCCCATGCTGTTCCCTCCACTTGAGGTGTCTTCCTTGCTCCATTCCATAGTCACTGGCCATAAAACCTTTCCTATCCTTTAGATACAGCTTGAATGCCACCACCACCTCCACAAAGCCAGCCCCAAAGCCCTCCATCAGATCCTTTATCTTTTCCCTTATCCCAAGCTGCCTTTAGCATTCATGCCTCATCTCCTAAAAACAGAAGCCTAGAGAGTACAGAGTGGTTGTAAGCCCCAGAATGGCAACGACTAAGTCTTGTGCATTTTTCTCTGGTCCCCTCCCCCCATATCCAGCTCCCAGCCCAGGGTCTTACTCAAGTGGTGCCCATTAAGTGATGTGGGACTTAATTAAAGTACTCCTTACAAACATAATCCTACAAATAAGAAGCTATTTCTAGACAGGAAGGAAATGAATTGCCTGATTTCTATAACTGAATTTAAAACCAAAGACATAAACACCAAAATAAATAAAATTGCCACACTGGTCTAACATGTAGAAAGTAACACCGTATTTGTGGGACCAATCCATTGCACCCTAATAGGTCTTGATCATTCTTGGAATTTGCTGTAGTCCAGAATAGTGGAGATTCCATAATGGTAAAAAAGTGAAAATGTAATTTCTGGGAACTTGAGAGGGCAAGTAAAATCTACCCTAAAATGGAAAAATTGGACAAAAAGCATGGTGAATACTAATTTTTTTTTCTGAAGAACAAAGAAAGCATGAACTCCTTAAGTCTTCATGATTATTTTTTTTTCTCCTTAGGAAGAGCTTAATTTTTCAAACTGGAAAGAATTTGAACATGAAGCATTTCCTGGAGAAAGGGTTAAGTGAGAAACTGAAATACCTGAGTGCATTTCCGCTGCTCTCCACTACACCTCCAGGACAAATGAGGATGAGTTGTCAGGTTAAATATAAGCAGTCAAGTGACTGAATTATAATTTACTCTGTGCTCAATTTAAATTAGTGTGAGGCTATTAAAATATACAGTATAAATACGGCAATTCATCACAAGCTGTCATGGATGACTTCATTTATTTGCTGGAGTGGCACACACTCCACTAAAGGGAAGGAGAGCAAAATCACAGGTCAAATTAAGCCGCTATTCTGTTTTAATTCGCTTATTTAATCTGTGGCGACATAATTGTCTTTTACAGTAGGTACAACTCAGAAAGGAAATTTGGGAGGATTACAGTCAGTATACAAATGATTAATCAAATGGTCCATTTAAATGCTAGTTTAAAAGCAGCAGAAACCCAAAGCAGTCAAAGAATGATAATCAGCACATGCTACATACAAGGCTAAGTTTCCTGGAAGATGGATTTTTCCCAATTAGAAAATATACAATACTGGGGAATCTATTAAGCTCTACTCTTTTAAAGATTTTATAGACTACATTAACGGTATTAAAAGGTTCTGTTTGCAAGATGGCTAACAGTATTTTTATTTGTTTTCTGCTCTACTTGTTTGCAATCGTCTTGCTTAACTACATTCCTCCCCCGCCGCCCACCAAAAGCTAGTTAGAAACACATACTCATATTCAGTCATCGAATAGTTATCTTTGAAATAGCATTAGTATCATTTTCAAAGTACTCTCTTTGAGGCAAATTTTTTTCTAAACTCAGTGATATAAAATAAAAATTCAAGATACTTCTATTCTTCCCAAAATTCAACTTTCTTTTTATAATATCTGAAATGATATTTTCCCACCTTTGAAGTCTAAAGAGGTAAACACTAATACGCTTAGACATTGCAATATTCTTTAGACAAAAAAGTCTAGAAAATAAGAACATTTACAGGTACAAAAATTACAAATATTTTGAGTAGGAAGAGAAAAGTAACAGATTTTCAAGGACTCTCATCTAATTGCTCCCAAAGACATTCAAACTATGGGTCCAAATGACCATTTGACTTGGAAAATTAAATTTCCCTCATCATTCTATGCAGGCATCAGAGCCCTGCAGGTGATTCTGTTTAGACAAGGACTGTGATTTGCTGCTCTTCGCAATCCCTTTGTGACACCAGGCAGCCCCGTTTCACAGCTGAGGTCACTGAGAGGTTCAAGTGACATGCTTGAAGTCACACAAAAGTCAGGAGGGGGTCAGGAAAGGACCAAAGGCACTTCTAACTCTTAACCTTTCATTTCACCCTTTAATATAAAAAAAAAGCTAAGAAATACTCTGAGTGAGAGCAATGGTCCATACAAAGAACACTATGGGATATTTTGTATGTGAGCTGAACCTACTTTCAGGATGTTACTTCAAAAGATGAATGAATGAATTAAAGAACAAATGACAGAATAAAATTTATTTATTCAGTTAGTCATTCAACTAATTTTGTGTTGAACATCTAGTCATTACAAGATGTTCAGTGCTCTGTACTAGGCCCTATATGCAAGGTTCTACATGAATCAATGAGTAAAACAAGGAGCTAAATAAGATCTGTTCCCCACTTACAAAGAGATTTCAGTGTAATAGGGGAAATGTACATGTATACTAATAGCAAAATACAAGGCACTATGTGATAACACCCATAAGAGACACATACAGAGAATTCTAGGGAGGTTCAAAGGAGAAGGTGAATGAGTGATAGATATACCAGATGTGACAGGATTTATTCAAGTAAGTTCAATGGAAGAGCAAGCTTTGGAGCTGACCCTTGAAGGGTGTTAAGTATTTTGATAGGTGGAGACATGGGTGAAGGCATTCTAATTAGAAAGAAATACATGAGTAAAAGTGTTGAAGTGAGAAACTACTTGGGTTCAGATAAGGCAATGAGTTCAACTTAAAAGAAGCACAGGATTCAGACACATAAGATAATGCTTTAAAAGTAGGCTGATGACCTATTGTGGAAGATCTTGAGTTCCATTCCACAGAGCTTTTACTTGGGAAGTAATGTAGAGCCTTTGAAGACTTTTGAGAAGGGAAGAGATGTGACTAGAACTATGCTTTAAGAAGCCAAGTCCAAGGGTAGCGAGCAGAAATACAGTACAGAGCATGGACTTGAGGCAAGACTTCCCTGAGTTCAAAGCCTGGTTCCATTACACATTAGTTGTGGGACTATGTTACTTAACTATGCTGTGCCTCAGCTTCTGTGTCTTAAAATGAGGATCCATAATGGTAGTAACTGCAAAAGGTCATTGTGAGCATTAAATGAGGAAAATGTATGTAGAGTGCTTAGCACAGTACAAATGATCAATAAATGGGAGCTTCTATTTTTGAGAGAATAATTTAAAAGCTGGTCAACATGTCTGACAAGAGACAAAAACAAGCATCTGGATTTGCATGGTAACAAGAAAGGAAGAGATACTAAAAATTAAATAACAACAACAACAAAAAAACAAAACCAGAAAAATCAACAGGCTTCTAGACATTAGATATCAGCTAAAATAGGACAGTGATCCCTAAAGATGGAAAACAAATAAGATGAGTCCTATGACTGTTCAGCTTACTAACTAGACAAGAGTTTCCAGGCCCCTCCCTGCATGGGACCCCTGCATGGAACCCAGGGGGAGCTCAGCCACCTCCCTAAGCTGAGAGAACTGGGAGTCTGAGGAGGCCAAGGCAGCTAGAGTTCACTGGCAGAAGAGCAAAAGGAGACAGCTCCAGAGAGCTGCAGACGGCCCCTGAAGTCTTCAGCTGAGTAACAACCAGCACGTGGATGTCAGGAAACTACCTGAGGCCAGGGAAAGAACCCCCAGAAAGAACAAGGAGAAACGATCTCCAACCCTCACACTACGCAGAGTTTGTGTTCCCACCAGCCAGGATGGAAAACCTATATTTGCCAAGGCATTGGGGTAAAGTATTCAGAAGATTACTGCTTCAGCTGACCGGGGAAAATTAGTTCTAGACTAACCACTGGGATGGTCCCATCTCATAAAGCTTAAAAGCAAGTCTTGAAAGGATCAAACTGTTTCAGATTCACTAAACAGCATCTCAGAATAAAGCTCAAGAATATTTACAGGAATGAGCCTATGCCATATGACTGGCATCCAGTAAAGAATTATAAGGTATTAAAAAATACAACCCCAAATGGGGAGAAAAAGCAATCTGACAAAACTGACCCCCAAATGACACTTATCATAGAATTAATAGGCAAGACCATTAATTCAGTTATCATAACTATATTCCACATATGCAAGAAGGTAGAAGAAAGATGGAGCATGTTAAGTAGAGACATGGAAGATGTAAAAAAGACCCATGTAAACTTCCAGGGATAAAAAGTACAACGTCTGAAATGAAAAATATACTGAACAAAATTAATAACAGATTAGACAATGCAGATGAAAGGACAAAAACCTGAACATGTGACAACAGAAACTATCCAAAAGTGAAACGTTAGAGAGAAAAAAAAGCCTAGAATAAACAAACAACAGAGTATCATTTTGCTATGGGACAACTTCAAGTGACCTAATATAAATGCAATTTAAGTTCCCAAAGGTTGCGGGGGGGCGGGGGGGGGGGGATACTTGAAGAAATAATGGCTAAAATTTTTCCAAATTTAATGAAAACTAAGAATCTACAAATTTCCATCTCAACAAATCCTAAGTACATGAATCATGAGGAAAATTACATAAAACCTCACCATAATCAAATTGCATAAGACTAGCGATAAAAAAAATCTTAAAAGCAGTCAGACATATACACACTACCAAATGTAAAATAGATAGCTAGTGGGAAGCAGCTGCAAAGCACAGGGAGATCAGCTAGGTGCTTTGTGACCACCTAGAGGGGTGGGATAGGGAGGGTGGGAGGGAGACACAAGAGGGAGGAGATATGGGGATATATGTATATGTATAGTTGATTCACTTTGTTATAAAGCAGAAACTAACACACCATTGTAAGGCAATTATACTCCAATAAAGATGTTAAAAAAGAGAAAAGCAGTCAGAAAAGACGTCAGTTCTAATGTACAGAGGAATAAAGATTTTAAATGACAGTAAGAATGAATGCAAGCCAGAAAACAGTGAAACAAAATCTTTAAACTACTGAAAGAAAAGGACGATTAACCTAGAATTCTATGTCTGGCAAAAATGTCTTCCAAAATTTAAAGTCAAATATACACTTTTCAAGACATGCAAAAAGCTGAAAGTATTCATTGCCAGGACACTCATGCACTATAAGAAATGTAAAAGATGGGAGTTCTTCAGACAGAAGGAAAATGATACCAGACAGAAATCTGGATCGACACAAGGGAATAAAGAGCACTGAAAAAATGTGAGTAAATATAAACATTTTCTTACATTTCAAATGCCTTTAAAAGACAACTGTCTAAAGCAAAAACAGTAACAATGTATTCTGGAGTTTATAACATGAGTAAGTAAAATGTATGATAACCAAGGTGGGGATAAGGGAAATGAAAGTATACCATTGTAAAGTTCTCACACTATAGGTAAAGTGGCACAATATTACTTGAAGGTAGGGCTTCTCTGGTGGCACAGTGGTTAAGAATCCGCCTGCCAATGCAGGGGACACGGGTTCGAGCCCTGGTCCAGGAAGATCCCACATGCCGCGGAGCAACTAAGCCTGTGTGCCACAACTACTGAAGCCCGTGTGCCTAGAGCCTGTGCTCCGCAACAAGAGAAAGCACCGTAATGATAAGCCCGCGCACGGCAATGAAGAGTAGCCCCGCTCGCCGCAACCAGAGAAAGCCCACGCGTAGCAACGAAGACCCAACATAGCCAAAAATATATACATAAAAAATAAATTAAAATTACTTGAAGGTAGACTATGATAAATTAAAGATGTATGCTATAAACTCTAAAGCAGCTGCTTAAAAAAAGGACATACAGACAGAATAAATAGAAAACAAAGAGCAAATTGATACACTTAAATCTAACCATATCAATAATCACATGCAATGTAAATGATCTAAATATCTCAATTGAAAAACAGAGATTATCAGACTGGATTAAAATACAAGACCCAACTATATGCTGCCTACAACAAATCCATCCCAAATATAAAGATACAACAGGTTAGAAGTAAAAGGCTATATCATGCTAACACTAGTCAAAGTAAAGCTGGAGTAGCTATATTAATATCAGACAATGTTGATTTCAGAGCAAAGAATATTACCATGGATAAAGAAGATCACTTCTTAATGATAAAGGGGCCAATTCATCAAGAGGACATAACAATCCTAAATAACCTAACAGATCTTCAAAAAATATGAAGTAAAAAAATGATAGAACTTCAAGAAAAAATAGACAAATACACAATTGTTGCTGCAGATTTCAACACCCTTCTTTCTTGTTAATAGGACAAGTAGATAAAAAATCAGTAAAGATACAGAAATTTGGAACAACACTAACAGCCAACTTAATCTAATTGACATTTATCCTACATCCTATACAACAGACTATACATTCTTTTCATGTGCACAGAGAAGACTTACCAAGATAAGTCATATTCTGGGCCAAAAAATAAACATCAATAAACTTAAAATAATTCCAGTTATACAAAGTATGTTCCCTGACCACAATGGATTTAAATTAGAAATCAGTAACAGAAAGATATCTGGAAAAATCCCCAAATATTTGGAAACTAAATAACACTCCTAAGATTTAATAAAAAACTCTGCCTGTTTTAAAGAAATGATACATTTCTTTCTCTTAGAATATGACTATTATATAAGCAAAAATGGTTTTTGCCTTCACTGCCAAGAAGCTCAGGGCTAAACAAAAAGTTTAAACACAATAATCATATCTACTCAAATCATTCATTCATTCAACTCAGTTTGAGCATCTAGTATGTGGTTTTATAGAATCGAGGGATACAACACAATACAGCCCCTGCTCTGTAGCTCAGTTTTATGGGCAGGTCTAGTGAATA
The DNA here is from genome assembly GCF_028023285.1 of Balaenoptera ricei. NCBI lineage: Eukaryota > Metazoa > Chordata > Mammalia > Artiodactyla > Balaenopteridae > Balaenoptera > Balaenoptera ricei. Next base: position 69,013,655 of record NC_082640.1, read on the forward strand.
GTATATTTGTAAAGCCCTACTGTTTTCATTTATTGAAAGTCTCTACTTTAACAGCTCTTTTTAAAATGTGTCCTTTCTTTAAAATTGCGTTTAATCCTTTCCAGAAACAACTGTTAGCCACACCCAACTAAATAATCATGCAGAAGAATTTTAATATCAGCCTAGGTTAAACATAATTCAAAATGTATGAAATTATGAAAAATTATCATGCACTTGCAAGGCCAAATAGTAAGTTTTTGGGGGTGATTTATAGCAGTGCTCCCTTCTCCTGGAATAAATAACCTGAAGTTGACTGTCTTTAAATACACCACTGACAACCATCTAAAAGTTTTGACATTGGAGGAACAAACAGATAACTAGATAAAAAGGAAAACAGTGCTGGAGTTGGTGGACGTGTCCTCTGAATGAAGAGGAGCTCAGAAGGAATAGCAAGAACAACCCAATGACGAGCTGGTACCACAGAGCTGTACTCAGTGAACTCAGGGGAAGACTGAGGTGGAACCTGGCCGCTACAGTACCTACCCTGGAAACTGTCTGGACTCCAGGGTCCTCCTCTTTAAAATGTGGGCCATGACAGATGATCTCTAAGGTCTCTTTCAGTTCTACAATTCTGTGAACCTAGTTTGGCTGGAATATCAAAGAAAATATCCCAAGAAGGAGCTCTGTGGTAATGCCTCACCAAAAGCTATTTGAGTTGTTAAAACTAGACTTGATAATACTCGTAACACATTCTTGGTGCTGTATTAAGTGTGGTATTGAAGACCTGAGTCTCAGTTTTGGTTTAACTTTACTAAAAGGTACAACCAATTGCAATTTAAGTGTTCTGATTCTTAGTTTCCTAGATAAGATAAAAAGATACAGAAATATATACTATGCAAGTATTGGGGAAAGAGACTGAATTCTCACTATGGTTAGCTAAGAAAGAATCTTGGAGGAGATGGACCTTGAAAGGATAGATGGAAATCAAAGGGATGGGCAACGGTAATAACTTATATAAAGGCTACAGGGTATAGCAGAAGACATGTGCTTTGGAGGCAGATGGATTTTGTTTTAAATTTTGGCCTTGGCTCTTCCATCTGTGTGACCTTGGACAATTCAGTTTTCTGAGTCTCAGTGTCCTCAAATCTAAAATAATAGGCTTACTTTATAGTTTTAAGGATTAAAGATAATAGCAATATAGAGTCTAGCACAATATCTGGCATATAGTAGTCATTCAAAAAATAAAAGCTTTCATTATTAAGGGCCCAGAGACAGAAGATAATGGGCATAACAGAAAGCAACATGCAGGTAAAGCAGAGGATGTGGTTGTAAAGGTAGGCAGGGGCCTATCTGTAGAGTGCCTAACCAATTTGCGGGGGAGTAAGGAACAAAGCAAGCCTGACTAGTTTGTTAGCTAAGAGCCCAGTTTGGAAGTGGAGTTCTACGGAGTTAATTTGAGGTAGTAAAGGTTTCAGTCAGAGGTGCAATTCAAGAGACTGCATTAGGGAAATCTGAGATAAAATGATGGGAAAATCAAGCACCAGCAGCCAATGCCAGAGATTAATTCCAAAGTAGCATGGGCAGGACTGGGATCTTGAAGTACGGCAGGGATGGGGTGTGACCATGAACACAACGGAAACAAGTAAGGAGCATCTAAGGTAGTTGCCTTGAAGATCCCTGAGTTACGTGCAGCTTCACTCTATTCGGGGTGTGGTGTGGTGTTAGGGTATCTCAGGATGCCGTAAAGATGGAAAGAAGCGAGGCAGACATCATAGGCTTTACGTTGTACACTGTTGGGGCTGGGGGAAGAGGGGTGCTAAGAGGGGTGTCAGATCGGGGATTCACCTTCTCAACTCCAGTGGCAGAGTGAAAGGTACAGTGAGGAAATTATTATAAAAGTCCAGGTAGGAGGTATGTGGGCCTGATACAAGGCCAAAGCGATGAGAACAGAAAGAAAGTTACACATGGACCCATTTCAGGGGAAATTTCTGACAGGATGTGGTGACTTACAGGATGTGGCAGATGAAGGAAAGAAAGGAGTGAATAACTACTAAGTTTTTGAACTGTAAGATGAGGAAGACAGTGATGCCACTGAGCCGGGAACACAGAAAAGAGTGTAGGTGACGATGATGAGAAGAATCACAATTTGAGGAGCTTACAACTGAGCATTCGGAGGCACCTGAAAGACGTGAATGTCACAACAGGGCCAGAGCTTCCATCACCCACCACCCAAACCTTAAAGCACTTCATTTCTTCTTTGACAATACCTGTGACTCAAGCTAAGGGGGCTTGGGGGCGGGGAGAGCATCAAAAATTTCATGAATTTCATAAAACTTATCCAGCACTTACCTTTACAGCTAATATTTTCCCACTTGGAACATGATATGCTCTACGGAAAGAAAAAAAATAATACAATCACTTGGGATCACTAAACAACCTACCAAGTGCTTAAGGACATAAATGTAAATCTGAATACATCCTCAGCGAGGGGATATATGATACTTTCAAAGAACACTAATAACAGTAGTAATTTACATTTCTATTGAGCTTAATGGTTTACACAGTGACTCACTATGTAGTACCTTAAAATAACCCTCTGAGGTAATGCTGGTATTATTATACACTTTTTAGAGCCCAGAACTCTGAAGCATAGAGAAGTTAAGCAGTTCACCCAATGGCACGCGTCAGTAAGAGGCAGAACTAGACATTAAACCCAAGTCTTCTGGCTCCAGATCCCTTACAACATACTGTCACTGTGTGTGCGTGGGTGTCTTCTACGGCTCTCTGCTAAGCACGGTACAGAGCCACATAAAATGGGAGGTTTCCCTTTTATCTCAGTTACATATACAGATAAACTACATCCCTACATTTCATCAAAATAATCTCAAAACACATGGCTTAAGATATAAATTCATGTACAAAGTCATAGAGTTACAAGGCTCAAGTATGAGGTTCATCTTTTCCTAAAGCTGGCATCTCTCGATATTTTTTTAAAAAGCTACAGAACAGAGGCAAGCTCAAATGATCAGATATAGTGAAATAATTACAATTTAAATCAAGCAATATGAATACATTCATTTATGAAAAAGAGTAAGAGAATAATGTTTGCAGAAATAAAATACCATTACATCTCATCAAGACCTTTTGTGCTGAGATGAAATGTGTATGCTTGCACTTCAAGGAATGCACATTCTGACCAACTATCCAAAAACAATTTGCTTTATATAAAAATTTCAAAACAAACCAAATAACATAAACAAGCACTGTTATTACAAGTCCATATAGGTATAAAGAAACGAATTACTTTGGAAGAACTAAAATCTTGCTCCAGAGAAGATTTTACATATTAGCCAAGATCCAACTGATCTTCCCCTCACCCAGTTAGTGTTAAGATGTAAGTGGGGTAGGGAAGATGTGAGGGAATGGAATTTAGCTTCTCAGGAATTCCCCATCCTTACATGCCAAGTTGCTAAATAAATTTACCGGGCTCCCAATTTTTACTGGGTAATGACCTAGTAGTAAACATTGTTCATTCCTTTTATTTTTTAATTGAGATATAACTGACATGTAATATTATATTAGTTTCAGGTGTACAACATAATGACTCAATATTTGAATATATTGTGAAATGATCACCACAATAAGTCTAGTTAACACCCATCACCACACAGTTACAAAAATTGCTTATTTCATAAAACAAAAACAAAACATATATTCCACTATTATCAAAATAAAAACATCATTTTCTGTTGTTTTGGCATAAATATTCATGTGGTTGCTCTGAAAATTTTTAACAGCTTTATTGAGGTATAATTATATATGGTAAAATTCACTTGTTTAAGTGTACACTTCAAGATTTTTAGAAAATTTACAGAGTTGTGCAATCATTGACAAGTGTTTTTAAAGTGACTGACTTATAGAAATCATTCAGTTATTAAGAACCTACAAGTATTTGTAACTTTTCACATATAAAATGTTATAAATTCAGGTATGACTAAGAAAAAACATATATATCAACATTAATGTATATATCCATACATAGGACTGTTATAAAAAATTCATTCTGCTTCTCCTACTTGAGTGGACAAAGGTCAAGCCAATTATGGAAGGTAGACTTAGCCTTTATTTTATCAATTAATTGTAGAGAAATTCAGGTATATCTCATTTAAAGGAAAGGCAAGCTTATAAAAATCAGCAATTGTTCACTTTACCAAAGAGTACTTTAATCTGTATAAGTGTCTAAAGACTTTCTCTAAACACCAACCTCCCCAATATATATAAATACTATTAAATTATAAAACTTAAATTATTAAAAAATTTTTGTACCTGTATAAAGTGATACACATTTTTAAAGTGGAACCCTTATATTATACTGGTTTTACAACACATTACCAGTTACTTTATTACCTATGCTAACATCAGACTTTTAAAATGTGAAACTACATGTCATGATTTGATTCATGATATATCTGAACTCATGTAATAAATTAATATATAAAAACTTACATTGTATTTTTTCTCAGTGCATGACAGAGAAGTTTGTTGGACTCAGCCAATTTGAAGTATGACTTGAAGGAATTTAGTAACTTTATTCCAGGTAATATAATATGTAACATTTAATAATGACATATTATTTTTCCTCTTGAATTGTCATGGTCTCTTCCAATTTCAACATTTTAAAATACTAGATATTAGAATCACTAACTGAAGGCTGAAACGTAAAGATAAATAGTTGAATGCATACACAAGGATCCAGAAGTTGTAAAAAGAACAGTGATGTTACACTGGACAATGAGCAACACCCGGACGTTTTAGACCAACAGGAGGGACAGGGAAACGATTAGCAAATAACCTAGTACATATACCATACTGGACACTTCGGCAACTTAATTAGCTTGTCAAGAAAGCTGATCTCTTTTCCAAAAGAAGGATCTCCTATTTCCACGTGAATTAAAAGCGGAGGCTTGATGATTTAATTATGATGCATGCTAATTCATCCGTGGAAGTTTGGGTTCGATTTCGAGCAATAAAGATGCTGTGTGGTTTGGTTTACAGTGCAATGAGAGTACCAATTTAACACTTAATCATCAATGAGAAGTGGATGACAAAAGCAGTGCCAGGTCTGAGTCCAGTGTGTCCCTTAACTTTGCAAATGGCATTCTACCCAGAGAAAAGGAATTTGTTTATTTTCAGTGGATACTGCATCTCAATTGCTTTGACCTCAACTGCCTTAATCTTCCTCAACACTGTAAAGTGATTAATGAAGTTTGAATGGAGCCTCTGGTTACACCAAAAGACAACTATACACCTCTGCATTGTTTTAATTAACTGCTAACACTTCAAATTAGTTTGTTGCCACAGTAATTACCTGTTCCAATGAGTGCATGGAGGTAGTATTTTTATAAGTTATTTTTAGTGCTGAGTCCTTGAGCATTCCATTTTGTTCATGACCAGCACAGAGCTTCTGGGAAGAATCCCAGCCCTTAAAATTGAGCACACAATATAGGATTTAGGATTGTAAAAGCTTTAGGATTGTAAAAGCTAAGTAGCCTGGTATAAACTTTTTGAGTTTTTAAAATAACAAGGAGACCAGCAAAAGAGAACATCTATACTTTCCACACTTTCTTATTTTCTTTTTCTACTTGGAACCATAGGTTCTATGTGACTGGACAAAAAAGTTGGTACCAACCTTTAACTTTGGTAGAGTACAAATTCAGATAATGTATTGAGCAAATACGTAACATAAAGAACTGTCTTATCTAATCCCTTCCTTTTGCAGTAGAAACATCTAAAAGCCAGATTAAAAAACTTGTCCAAGCTTACACAGTTAGTCAATGGCAAAGACAAGACTGGAACTGAGGCAGAACATACATATTCTAGGACCTAAAAAAGTATGTGGTAATGTTTAAGTGTTCTTAACTGCATTCTAGAACAGGGGAACTCATAATTCAAAACTTACAAAGGTGCTGACCTATTTCAATCAGGCTAAGACCATCACACTGAATCTTTCCAAGCAAGGAATCTTCTGCAATTACTGCCAATCTACCAGGGGAGGCAAAAGAGTGAGGGTTGTAATCTCTAAGTCACTGCCTGGGTTCTGATGCTAGCTCTGACACTTCTTCATGTGAACCTGGCCTGTTATTAAACCTCACCTTGTCTCAAGTGCCTCAAGTCTGAAAAGGGGAAATCAGTCCCTACGTTATAAACTTGGGAGGTTCAGTGAGATAAGGAAAGCACGTAGGACAGGGCCTGGCACGTAGTAAGCGGGCATTACATGTTAGCTAGAAAGTTTTCAGGGTAGCTGGGTTTTTAAAAACCCACTAAAACAGGCTGAAAGGCAAGAGTTATCTCTGTGCTTTAAGTAAGACTCAGGCTATGTGCTCTACAAACGAAGGTTAATAAAGCTTTAACAATGAAGACTGGCAAAAAGCTGCAATATAGCACTTACTGTTAAGAAAAGCAAGTAGCGTTACATCATGGTGAACCAACTTTGAAAACAAAGAATTAGTCATCTGAAATGCTATGGCTATACCATGATTCAAATTCTAAAATTTCTTACCATGCTTATCTCCTGACCACTAATTAACTTAATTACACTCAGACAGGTGTGATAAGTGCCACATTCCAGGTATTCATCTTAGCAGAAACACCATTGGACAGTAACAGTCGCTAAATGAGAAGTCCAATTTTTTATTCTCCTTGGATTAATAGGAAAATATAAGCTACCTTAAAAAATCCACACAACTTCCTTTAATATACACCCTCATAGACTATAACATTTTGAGGCCTCTCCTAGTCTTCAGACTTTAGTATCTCTGTTATAACCCCCAGCACACTGCAGAAAAATTGTTTATATGTCTGTCTTCCATACTGGGCAGGGACACTACCGTGTCTTAATCACCTTTGCATTCTTTATGCTTTGCACAAGTCCTGGCCCATGATATAGGTACTCCAAACTTAATAGATGTTTGACAAATGATTATTACTTCTGGATGAAAAAAATTTATGTAATTGTTGAATAAAGCAGAAATGTATTTAATTAATTAATGCATTTAATTAATTGAATGCATGTAGACATTCTACATGCATTTAATTGATTAATTAATTCCATAATCTTATGAGTAGGAGCAGGAGTTATTCTTCCCTAGCTTTACTGTGATATAATTGACATACAACATGAGTAGAAGTTATTATCATCCCCATTTTATGGGTAGGTTTCTAAGCACTGAATCAAAAGTCCTTACAAGGATTTCATGATCTGGCCCTTGATTACCTCACTAATTTCTGCTTCTGCCAATCTCCCTTATCCACAATACTCACTCTGCTCCACCAAACATCTTTCTGCCTCAGGCCCTTTGCACCTACACTCAGCCTGGACCACTCTTCCTCCAATATCCACTTGGCTTGCTCTATCACTTCCTTCAGGTTCAATGTTACTTCTCTGACTATCTTACATAAAACAGCCCATTTTCTCTTTCTTTATTTTTTATAGAATTCATCAACACCCTACACAATTTATTTATTGTTTGTCTCATACCACCAGAAAGCAAGCACTGTGAAAACAGGGACATTTTTTGTTGTTGTTCACTACTGTACCTCCAGTGCCTAACACTGCTGGGCACATTTTATAAACATTTGTTGAATGAATGAATAAATTTCCTGAACTGCTATAGGTCTTTTTATTTTTTTTATGACAGTTTTGTTTTTCTAGGAAATTGTCCATTTTCTGTTTTCAAATTTATTGTCGTAAAGCTATTCATTATACCCTCTTATTTTTAAAGTCTCTGCTCTGCCTAGAATTATGTCTCCTTTTTAAATTCTAATTTTATTATTTGTGTCTTCTCTCTGTTATACTTGAGCAATTTTTCCAAAATCCCACTGTTGGTTTTCTTGAATTATTAATATTTCTTGAATTTTAATTTCATTAATTGTTTTCTTTAGTATTCCTTTCCTTCCACTTTCTTTGGGTTTAACCCCTTCCCTTTAAAAAAAATTATTGATTTAGATGTTAAACCTATTTATATCCAATTTTTTTCTGACATATATACAAAAAACTATCCTTTAAGTAAGACTTGGACTGCAGCTCATGAGTTTTCATATATGATATTTCTTTACTGTTCAGTTGTAAATATTTTTATCCCATTATGATGTGTTACATGACCAATAAATTATTCAGATGTGTGCATTTTAATTTCCAAATGAATGAGAGGGTTAACATTATTATTAATTTCTAAACTAATTGTATAGTCAGAAAAAGTGACCTGTATGTTACAAATTTAATTGAGACTTGCTTTGTGTCCTAGTACATAATCAGTTCTTAAATAAGTTTTCTGTACCTGAAAATAATGCATATCCTCAACATGACTGATAAAGAGTGCTCTATGATCATGTGATCAATTTGTTCACTATGATGCTAAAAATCTTCTATATCTTTAGTTAATTTTGGTCAGATTGATCTTTTGATTATTGAGACACATTCTACCACTATAACTGTGGATTTATCAAATTTTCCTTGTAATTCTGTCAAGTTTTTTGCTTTACATATTTTAAGGTTATGTTATTAGTTATATACAAGCTTAGGACTATTATGTATTCACAGTCTTTTTCTTCTGTCATCATATAGTAGTCCTTTCTATCTTCATCCCTAAAAAAACCCCCCAAAACAAAAAAACACAAAACTTTCTGCCTTAAAGTCTGCTTTGTCTTATGTTAATATAACCACAATAGCTTTCTACTGATTAGTTTTTACCTGGTATCTTTTCCCCAACCTTTTCCTTTCAACCTTTCTCTGTCTTTACGTTTTAGGAATACATTCTAAAATAGTCAAAAATAGTAGATAGCTGTATTTTTTAAAGTTTCACTTGACCAATCTACTAACTGGCAACATCAGTTGACATATTTAATATACTTATTAATACATATAGATTTATTTCTACCACCTTATTCATTTACTTTACACCTCTCTCCCTCTACTATATTGGATTATCCCCCCTTTATTCCCTCTATTTGTTTCGAAGTTATACATTCCATTCATTATCTTTCAGTTGTTAGCCATACGTTTTTAAATCATATCTGACTTAACAAAATATAAAGTTAATTGCTATCCCTATTCTTCTCTCAAACAATATAAAAATCTTAGAATGCTATAATTCCAATCAGTTCTTCTCATCTTGTATTATTTTGTCCAGTCTTTTTGTGTGACTTCATTTTGAAGTCCCTAAATTAATCACTACAACTGTTGTTTTGTAGTCACATTTATCTAAATAGTCACCATTCTTTCTTTCATTTTATTCCTTTCTGGATTCAATTGGATTCAGTTTCTTTCTACCTAAAGCATTTCCCTCAGTTATAAACTAACTCTCCCTCTTTCCCTATAAAACTATCTTTTTCTCACTCCCTCTGTCTATACATATAGACACATATATTCTTTTATATTAATTTCTGAAGATGTATTTATTTTGCCCTCACTCTTGAATGATAGTTTAACTGAGACAATCATCTCCTTTTCATCTTTTGAGGATACCATTGTCTTTCAGCTTTCATTACTATTGTTGTAAGTCTGCTGTCCTCAATTTGCTGGCCAATAAATGCCACTGAAGGTTCTTGGACAGAAAAGTGATATGATCAAAATCCTTATTCTGGCTGCATATTACCACAATACTACTAGAAATGAGGAGAAACTAGAGAGAGCGAGGGGTACTTACAAAGCTGTTACAGTAGTCTACATAAGAGGTGGTGATATGAACCTACATAGTATTCACAGATATGGAAAAGGGGGAAATAGATACAAAAGATTTTGGCCAGAGATAATTTATGAAACATGGGGACTAGGAAGCTGAATCTAAAATTTCAAGCTAAGATCATAGGAGAATTATAGTGTTTATTAACAGAAATAGAAGAATCTTACCTAGTTAGCCTTAGACTACATAATCCTGCACTTTTAAGCTCCATGAGGGCAGAGATCACATCCACTTCATTCAACAATGTGTATAAAGCATCTAGAACAATACTTAGCACACAGTAGATACTCAGATATTTAGGAGTTAATAAATAAATGGGGCAGTCAGGAGAGAGGAGAAAGAAAAAAGGAAACAAGAGGAACTAACAATTCCTGAGAGTCCACAGAATTATTCTAATCTCTGTATGATGTATGTAACATAAGCCACATTTCACAGATAATAAAAGAAACAGACTCAGGGATATTAAGGTAATAAGAATTCATGAATGGCAGATTCAGCATTCAAATCCGGGTCTATTTCACTTCAACGCTTGCGTTCTTTCCAGTATAGACAGGGTATACACAAGGAATCATTTGAAATATGTTTACTTCAGAATATTGTGAACGTTGAAGGTGAAATTCAGAAAAAGAACGCATTAAAATTCCACCTACCATATTCCCTACCCTGTGGTTTATGTGGCTGAATTTCCATCGGCATCAACTACTCTGATGCTTTATATGTCACATGTTGCTGTTATTATTATTTTTCTTTAAAACTGTTATGTAACGTCACTAGTGTGTGCTTTAACTATACTGTAAACTCTAATTACCAAACTATATTGCAAATTCTTAATATAGGGTCTGTGTCTTATCCTATTTTATAGTAAGTTTCAAGGTCAGAGTCAAGGTTCATTCTCTTCATTGCTGTGTCCCCAACTTCTACCACGGTATATGACATACTCTCCTCTTAGTTTATGTATTTAATAAATAATGCATGTCTCCAACTGCCAAGCACTATGGGGGGTACTGCGGCTGGAGTAGAGAACAAACCAGACAAGGTTCCTGCTTTCCTGGAGCTTACTGATGGGGAAAGAATGACAATAATCAAATAAATATAAAATATGTCAGGTAGTAGAAGTGCAACAAAAAAGACTGAAGGTAGGGATATAGAGAGTGATCAAGATTAGGGGCATTTTTTTTAATATTATGAGTGGGAGGAGTTAGGGAATGCCCCTTTCATTAGGTTATATTTGAGCAGTAAAGGAGCATACCCTTTAAAGAGCTGGAAAAAGAGGACTTCGGGCAGAGGAAATGTTAAATTCAAAGGCTCTAAGGTGCAAGTGTGTGTTTGACATGTGCGTGGAAGTGGAATAAGCAAGAGGGCTAGTTGTGGGAGACAAGGTCAGAAAGGTAATGGAAAGACAGACTGTGTAATACCATTTAGGCCATGGTGGGGACTTTGGCTATCATTTTGAATGATACAAAAAGCCATAGGGTCAGGGGGAGAGCTTATATTTTAGAAAGATCATCTTGGCTATCGGGTGGAGAGAACTCCTTGTAGGAAAGCAAGGACAGAAACTAGGAGACTAGTTGGGAGGCTACTGCAATAATCCTAGCAAGAGATAACAGAGGCTTAGAATATAGTGGTAAGTCAGAGGTGGTCAGCTTGTTGAAATAGTTTTGAGGAAAAGCCAACAAGATTTGTGGGTCAATACGACGGATGGTCTGAGAGAAAAAGAAGGAAGAAGAATGACTGGAAAGTTTTTGTCATGAGCAACTTGTAGAACAGAGTTTCCATTTACAGATTAGAAAAACTGTAGAAGGAACAGGTTTCAGAGGAAACCAAGAGTTCAGGTTTGGGTAACTGTGAAATGCCTAAAAGACATTCAACTGGTAATTAGATATGAGTCGGAAGTTCAGGACAGAGGACAGGACTGGAGATATACATTTGGGCTTCATCAGCATATAGATGATATACAAAGCCATGGAACTACAAAATCTCACTTAGGAATTAAATTAAATAGAGACGAGGTCTGAGGACTGAACCCGAACCACTCCAAATCCAGAAGTCAGGAAGATGAGAAGAAACGAGTAAAGGAGACGAGAAGGTACAGAAAGTAAGCCAGCAACAGAACCCAGAGAACAGTGCCCCTGAGGCCCTAAATGTTGGTGTTGCATCTCTCATACTGCCAAGTGCAGTACCTTGCCCAAAAGAACATGTGACTGATTTCAAAAGCAATATCTGGGGACAAATGCAATTAATCTTATTATTTTCTATTTGAAATTTTAAAGATGGGTCTAGTACAATACACACAAGGCTAGAGGTGTCCCTACCTTCATCTAAACCCTAATGAGAAGTTATTAAAAGATACATCAGTCCAAAAAATAAACTGAATTCCTGTAAGAATCTTTAAAAGTGAGTAAGGAAAAGAAAAATTTGAAAACAAAATGTTAAAAAGTCCTACATTCACACAGGACATAAGGGAGAAGCAACCTGTGTTCACATTCTAACATCTGGATCCCCACACAAATTTATGTCATGCATAAGATCAACTGCATCTGTATTTTACAATGTTTACTGAAATTATTTATGCTTAGAATCTCAAATTCTAGGAGAACCTAAAAAACATGAATCAGCCCAGCTGACTCCTGTTCACAAAATAAATAACCTAGAGCTGATCATATATTTTCTGATAAAGCTTGTACAATCTCACATAATTAAAGTAGGCATCTAATTTCTACCGTGCTATTCTGCATATTAACTTCTGAATACATTCTAATCAAATTATTTTCAATTATGAGGAGAAAGAATTTATAATAGGGAATATCTATGCTTCTCTAGTGATTGTGATAATTTAAGAATGGGGGGCTGACCTATGACCCGACTGTAAATATTTCACATTTCAGTGTACCTGATAATATGATATGTGATAAATGTCAATTTGTTAGTAAAATGGTTACCAAAATGAGAAGGGAAATACGACCCCCCCTCACACTTTTTTGCCTCTTGGAGCAAGGATCTCAAGAGTAATTGCATGTATGATGACTTTTAATCATGACTGCAAAATAAGAACACTGAAATAACAGCATTGCCATTGCCCTGTGAAGGGGGCAGGGCAATTCTTTCATACACCATGTGGAATAAATGCCACTGACTTAAGTTCCACTTCTCACATAGCATACTTTATAAAAGGTTAGTGAAAAGAGGGACACAATTACTCTGTGAATTATTTATAGAGCACTATCAATTGCTGGAAGTTCTCCAAATGGATGGGAAACCTAACAAAACAATCCAGTCACTAAAATGGAGAAAGCAATAGTTAAGATTTGGCTTAAGAAATACATATATACACAAATAAAACAAAAATCTTTTGTTATTTTGTGAGATTTCTTAAAAACCCTGGATGTTATCTTTTAATGCAATGACATGCTTTCAGTAACCAAATGTAAACTAGCTGTGGTTTTGAAAATGAAAATTTTGTTTTATTGCTTGATCTTTTTAGAGATTTGTTCTCTTGGTAGGTTTCTTTGCGGGACGATTTTACCAATATGTCACATACTAAAATAGCCATCCACAGAAAAAAATTCAAATCGTTTGAGGGAAATCAACACTGACAGTTGTTGCCTTCCATAATAGATAAACACATTAGCCAGGCTCTAGCTGTTAAAATAGGAAATCCAAAGTAAACAGCAGTTATAAAAAGCTTTTACATAAACTGTACTCGTTCAAATAGCAGTCTATGCCAACCTTCCTTCTGTCTAAAAACCCATTACCGATGCTGACTACTGACTGTAAAATAATTTATGGTTAAGCAACAGGGCCCCGTAGACTGTTTAAGTATCAAATCAAACATGTCATTAGGTCACAGATATTAACAACTCTTTCAAGATGCTGATCATACGTAGGGCTCACAAATCAACCCGATGTATAATACGGGGAACTTGGGAGGGTTAGAAAGAGTTTTCTAATCAGAGAAAAGCTACCATAACTCTACACCTTATGATTTCTTCTTCTTTCTATTTACTCTGGTTATACGCTCCTTTTTACTCCCACACCTGCCTCAAAGTTAACATGGCCATCACTGCCTCCATATTTCTTCCGTAAGTTGATACGGCCTGATTCAAGCCTTTAACATCAACTAATGTCTTTTAATATATGGCCTAAGTATCTTTGAGATCAAGGAAGCTACAGTCATAGTGATCTCTTGATCAAGGCTTCTGAAAGAATGTAATGGGCAAAACAGAGAGGCAAGAGAAAGCCTAACGATGAAAATGAAAAAAATGAGGCAATACATGTGGGGGAGAAACAGGAGTATCGTGAGGAATAACTAGCTAGGAAACTTCTCTCCTGAAATGGCTTGACTACAATATCATCTCTGCTCACAGTTTCTTGGTGGAAAGCTAACAATAAATCACCTTCCAAAATCAGATACAAAAAAGGCTATTTCAGAAAACCCCCTTCTACTAGTAATTAACATTTGATTATGCTTTGTGGTTTATAAAAAGTTTTTTATATAAGGAAGCTATTTAATTTGCACAAAAAATTTTAAGGTAGATATTCTTATTATCCCCACTTTATAGATAAGGAAACCAGGGCTTGGTGAGGTTAACAACTGCTTCAAGATTCTTATCTCCTAAGCTCTGGAGTGGGATGTGGATTCAAGTCCTCTGAAGCCAAATCCAATGCATGTCCCAACAACCCTGTGTTGTCATAAACTGATTGTTTCTAGATCCTCTAATTCCAGTTGTCTGCAAGGTTCTCTGGATATGGTCGTGCTGGTTTTTAAAAAGCAATAGGGAAAATCGATTGAATGACTCACTTTTCAGAGTTGCATTAACTTTTTCAGGCCACTGGGGTACAATTTACTAAATTACCTCTCCTAGAACACTAAATAGTACCCTAGTGGGTCAAAGAGTAAATGCACCTCTGAAAAGTGAGCCATTTATCCCCTTCTTCCCTGTAGTACCAGATGTAATATGTCCCCTATGACAGAAATATTAACCCATTTCCATTAAAAACTCAAGAAATTGTCCCACACTAGAGAAAATGAGTATGGGGAAGTGTCCCTGGGAGAGGAAAACAAAACAAACAAACCAAACTCTCTTCTATAATCCTGCCCACAATACTGGTGAAAAGTCACCATGTACTTATATGAAAATATTGGGTTTTCATTCACTGGAAGTTGATTTTAATCAAGACCTTAAAACGGGATAAAAAAATATAAATTCAAGAGCTGATGGTTTTCAGCAGGGAGATGCACAGGACATCATGATGGCTGTACTGCAGTATTTAAAAAATAAAGCTCAAGCATTCATCTTGCTTATGTAATAAGATATATATCACAAACAGCTGTTCTTTCACACATCTCACTATACTAGAGGTTATCCCTTTGATGGAAAAAAATTCTCTTGGCTAGCAAGTAAGCACATTATTACTTTTAACCTCTATAAAGGGCAAAAGCCTCTGAATACATTTCTGAGTTGCCACAGGAATAGCTATTGAGTGATTTAACAGTTGCCAGATACCTTAATAAAGCCAAACTTTAAGTTTTCAGCACTGTTAGTCCCTTACTCTTCTGGAAGATGGCTATGCAACAAAAATAAGACAACTTTAATTTAAGAATCATCCAGCTTCTAATTAAACTGCCATAGGCAGCTGGTTGGATAAGTTTTAATCAGTTTCAATCACCTATTGATTGGTATACTGAAGCCTAAAAAATTAAAAGTAAAAGATGATTGGGGAATTGTCCCATCTCTGAACAACAGTAGAGGCCTCTGTAAATAACTCCTCTTTTAACCATCAGCTAAATGAACACTTCAATACTGCAGTACAAAGTCTTCTGCAAAATTACTTTAACTAACAAGCAGAAATTTATCAGCTTCAGCCAAAATCAATGCTGAAATCAATTTGAACACTGGTTGTGTCTAAAGGGGCTCATTGGCAATTTAGGGAAATTACACCATGTAAATGCCTGTGCTTTAATTGAACAGTTTCATCAACTAGGCTGTGATTGCTGTCCATTCATTTATTTACTTTCACTGCAGCTACCAATTCTGCAAAGGAATGGCTTTTGTCAGGCTGGAGAGAGGCACTTTATCTTCATTTTGTGCACTTTTGTGTATAACAGACTTCATGAAACTGGCGTATCAGGACTAGGGTCAAAACAAACCAGGAGGAACTTTTTCCTTTAACATAAAAACTGAACGACACTCAAACTACCATCATACCTTCCACCATCCAGGGACAGTCATCTTTAAACTCAGTAAAAAGGAAAAATCTGTGCCTCTGTGTTTTGGACAACAGAAGAAAGTATTTGGATTCTAAACTCAATTCCACCATGGTCTTCTTTTTGAGATATCTGTAGTGTTAATCAGTTAATTCAAAGATTACAAATTCCAGGGAAGGAGAGAAGAAAGAAGACAGCTGTTTGTTCATATGGGTCATCTGTAAGGTACATGTGCCTGATGCAAAAAATAAAAATACAAAATGCAACTGTAGTATATTTGCTAGAAAACGCCATCAGAAATTCTTAGGCTTGCACATAGTTTGCTTACCTTAGCTCCTCACAGAATCAAAATGTAATTATTTACTAGTAAGGGCACTGGGAAAGGACCAAGAAATACGAAAGCATGAGTTTCCGTGGTGGTTCTATCCCTTGTCTTGCTTTGACTCCTCAGGGAAATCCCTTAATTTTGGTGTTTCAGTTTCATCATAGGTCAAATGAGGATGGTGATACCTACTCTACCCAACTATATTCCAACGCTGCTGGGGATAACCCTTGGCATGCTATGGTGGCCCAGGTTGGAAACACAAACGAAGCCATATGATTCTGAGCAACCCTTGCATCTTGGGTGTATGAAGGAAGGGTCTTAAAACATTTTGCTAGGCTTCCAGGGAAGCAGGGAAACTTCTCATTTGCCTCTTCAGTCAGTTACCCCACTGTACTCTGCAACACTCACTAAGAAGTACCTTTAAAAAAAAGTTAAAAGGAAGAAGAAACAGATGGTGCCCAGAAACTTAACTGAGTACACGTGTGTGTGGTAAAAATTCACTCTGTAAGTTTATCCCATGTACCATTTTCTCTACCACTATAAAGTTTCATTGGCTATATTTTTTGTTGCTGAGACAATGTAAAAATATAGTTTATTCATAGTTTTTAGATAACTTTTCAGAAAACTTAATTACGTTTAATCAGAGCTTTATGTTTACTGACTAAGTATATTGTTACATTTTGCTGTTATAGTTAGCAGTCGTAATAGAATCAGTATGTTTGAGAACGTTATACAATACATAATTTCCAAATACACTAAGCTTGTTAAAATGCTATATTGATTGTGCCCTAAAGCAAGTTCTAATTTTGTCTGAACATTTTTCATTTCATTATTTGAATTCACAAAACAAAAACCACGAACTCTGCTTTGAGCAATAATATTGTACATTCTTTTTCTTTCTTTCTTTTATAATACTGACTAGGAAAAGTATGGAAATTTTAGGGTCAAGAGGATAACATAATACAAAGTCACACTTAAAAATCAAAGTAATGTTTAAAAAAACTTGATGCCTAATACCCAGAGCCCACGTCGCTATTGCTATTTCCCCCTCTAATTTAGTAACCTGCTCCTCCAATTCAGTTTTATTTCACAAATCAGAACCTAAACTTATTTCACTCCAGTAAGGCAGCAATTTAACAGGAACATGGTCTCTTATATCAAGGTAACCAACGACAGAGCAATGAAAAAAAATTGTGGCAGAAAGTTATACACAGTAAATGCCTTTTGGACTTTCCAGTGAATTATTTTCCAAAAAAAGCAATTTAAGTAAATACCCTAGATGCTATGGTATACAAATATTTGCTTGTGCTATATGCCAACCAAGAGCCTATAATTTTCTAACACATCAGATACTGTAAAATAGCTAAAAAAAAATTAATGTGTCTTATAAATCAAGAAATGCACCACCTCCACTAGCACAACCATACAATTAATCTAGGGATTCAATTATTAAATTCAAAGCTTTTGATAAGTAAAGACCCAAAGGATAGACCAAATAACAAGTTATGTTGCAATAATTCTGTCAGCCAAGTAATGGTTGCTTTAACATCTACTAAAAAGCCTCTAAAATTAACAACTAGAGGTGGTGCATCACTGACTTTCAGGATTATATATTAATTTATATCTCACATCCAAAAATAATTTGGGTTAAAAATTAGGAAACTTAAGAGTGTGAATGGCAAACAGGAAAACGCTGGCTTGAGAAGTAGGCCCAAGTACTGACCTAGGTGTCAAAACAAATTAAAGGTGCACAACTCGATGTTTTGATACTGAGTTTTAGTCTTTTTTTTAAAATTATTTTATTTTATTTTTATTTATTTATTTTTGGTTGCATTGGGTCTTTGTTGATGTGCGCAGGCTTCCTCTA